>NC_068565.1:23238097-23545903 GCF_025698545.1 Gossypium raimondii
AATGAAATGGAAATGAAGCATTGAATTGCATGGGTATGTATTGGGTCTCGTAGGCCCTATTTATTATGAATATAATATTTTAAGGATATATTGTGAAGAATTATAAAAGCATGTTAAAAAATTTGAAAGTTTTAATTTAGATGAAATTTTATAATACGGTTAAATACGTTTACAAGCGTTTGTGTTCTGGTAATGCCTCGTACCTTATTCTGGTGTCGAATACGGGTAAGGAGTGTTACATAGTTTTTTGAAATTTGTAGTTTAGTGTTAATTGAATGTATTTGGACTTTTTTGGTATGAATGTAGGAAAATATATGCCTTCGACTAAGTAGTCTTCTCTGCTATCCTTAAGCCCATGTTTGCCGAGTGTAGGCTCACTTTGAATCAGAAAAATTTTCATAAAAATTACCATTGGGGAAATTTCATAATTTCTCTAAACTTTTGGGTCAAGTTGTAAATAAGAAAAATATCTGTAGAAATTTTCTAAAATAATTTCTTCAGAGAATTTTCTCTCTACAACTTTCTGTTGAATTCAAGTGTGTAAATAATGACCCAATGCTCTCTTTATATATGGAGAGTTTAGAGAGTTCAACTATGATTAAACTTAATCACTTTAGTATTAAATTAATATAATATTTATCAAGATAAATATTATAAATTTAATACTAAATCTTATTAAATTAATACAATATTTATCTACAAGATAAACACTAAATTAAAATTAATATTAAGATAATCACTTTAATAATAAATTAATAAAATAATATTAAGATAAATATTAAATTAAATTTAATACTAAATCTATTAAAATAATATTACTTTTGGAATAGTTAATCTGAAAACAAATTCTCTGGTAGAGTCCGAGTAGGAGTGTAATTCTTCCACTGCTCAACCATCGAAGAATCATTTCCCCGACCATTTGTTGGACACCGGAATGTCACCGTCGCAGCCGTTGGCACTCCTAGCTAGTTCGATTTCTGTCGATTCTGTAACAGCCCAAAATAGGGCCTAGTTAGAACAGTGGTTTCGAGACCACAAACCCAAAGTAGAAATATTAATTTATGATTGTTTTAGAGTCTATGATATGTTTGGGTGATGGTGTACAGATTTTGTTAAGTAATTTTTATCGATAAAGTGTCTAATTTTATTATTGGGATTAAATTGTATTAATTGCAAAATATGAATTCTAGAACATAAGTACTTGTTTTAAATGGGGGTTTAAATTAGAGGTCTTTAAATGCCAAATAGACCATCATATTTTGTTATGGACAAAACTAGTCATGGAAGGGTAAAAATTGAAGGTTTAATAAAAAGGACATTTTTGTCATTTGGGTGTTTTAAGGCATAAAAGACAAAATTGAAACCCCAAAATCTACTCATTCTCTTCTCCATGCTGCCAAAATTTTCAAAAAGCCATGGCTAGGGTTTCAAGCTTTTTCAAAGTTCAATTATCAAAGAAATTGAGATTTGGACTAAGTACGGGGAAATGTCAATCAAAATGATCGATTCGTGTTGAGGTAAGTTCATATGGTTAGTCTATAGTGATCAATTATTAAATTTGAATTGAGATGATGTATTATTTTATATATATTTGTTATCTAATCATGACTTTATGCAAGTACGAGATTAGATTGAAGGATCAATCGTGAGAAATGTAGGGTTAAGTACATTTGTACTACAACTTGTGATGAATTGACGGAAAAGACCATGGTTAGACCATGGCAGTGAGTGTGCCAGTGTAAGACCATGTCTGGGACATGGCATCGACACAGATTGAGGAGTGCTAGTGTAAGACCATGTCTGGGACATGGCCTCGGCATGGATAGAGGAGAGTCAGTGTAAGACCATGTCTAGGACATGGCATCGGCTCGAGATGAGTGCCAGTGTAAGACCATGTCTGGGACATGGCATCGGCACCGATATGTGATCCCATGTAAGACCATATCTGGGATATGACATTGGCGTCCTACTAGGCGTACGAGATATCTTGAACATCCCTAATATTACAAGTATTCCAACAAGAAATTCAAGGAGTATGCTCAAGATAAGTAAGAGTTGGATATGTGAGTATTATGACTAGGCACAGGTATGTATACGAGACTCATATATAATGTGCTCAGATTATGATGCATTATTGATAAGGATGCAAACGAGTAAGATGTGTCTATGATCACTTGATTGTTATGTGCCAAGATATAATATGATTTGGTGTAAGTGTGTATAAATGAAAGTGAACACAAAGAATTAATAAATGAGTGAAATTGACATTAAAACAGTTGTGGGCAGCATCATTAGTATAACTTTGAAAAATCACCAAAAATGGTGGAAATTAAATTAAAGGCTGGTTGAGATATGAAATTAAATTTTAATGAGTCTATTTTTCCCAAAAAAGAAATAGAGTAAGCAAAAGAAGTGTGAATTATGAGATATTTGAATTTTAGTGAGATAGGGTCAGAATGAGTTTCAGAATCCCCTGTTCCAACTTTGAAAAATCAGTAAAGATTGTACAAAAATAATTATGGTGTATAATTAATATGCTTGAAATCCTTAATAAGTCTATTTTCAAGTGAAATAAACGAGAATATCATATGAAGTTTTTACAAGGAGAAAATTGCTTCGTAGTGAAGAAGTGTCAGAACTATTTGACAGCGAAACAAGGGTAAATTTATTGAATAAATTGTATTAATTGGCTAGACCAAAAATTCTGAAATTTCTATGGTAAGAAATTATGTGAGTCTAGTTTCAGGGAAAATTAACGGTTCTTCATTCGAAGCTTTGTATCTTGAGAAATAAATAATTTAGTGACAGTGACTCAAGTAGATAGATTAATGTGAACATTAGGAATAAGGTGTAAGCATGTGATATAATGATTATATCATCTTAAGAAATTATTGTGAGGATTTGTCCACATAAGTTTATTAATTTCTTATTATTTGCATATGAACTTACTAAGAATTTATGCTTACTTCCCCTCTCTTTTCCTTTGCCTTGTAGTATCACCAAGTTAGCTCGGGGATTAGTGGACCTCGGAGATTCGCTCACACTATCAATTTGAACACTTGGTGTATCTAGATACATTAATTTTTGGGTTATGGCATGTATAGTAGGCTTGGTCGTTTTGTCATATATGTCATATTTCTTACGGCCTAAAATGTTGGCCCTTATTTAATAAATGTTCTTTTTGATTAAGGCTATTTGGAGGTGGTTTACAAATGATTTCATGAATGACGATGTGTATGGGAATGTGTATGCAAAATTGGATATTTGGATTTCAAATTATAGTATGATACATGTTGATGAAATGGATACAAGAGAGTTTGTGTTTTAGAGTGGGGAACTGGCTTGGAAAATAGCCAACTTCCAGACCACACGAGCGTGTGACCCCTGTTTTGACAAAATATTTTTCTAAATTTTCCCAAAAGTTTCTAAAGTTCTCGGTTTAGTCCCGAACCATCCTAAAGGATGTTTTGGGCTTTATAAGGTCATATAAGAGACAAATTGCATGTGTTAGAAAGTTTTAAATTTGACAAAATTTTATGACCCGGTTTTACATGTTCAAGAAATTTTAAGTCCGGTAACGCCTCGTACCCTGTTCCGGCATTGGATACGGGTAAGGGGTGTTATAGATTCGGTCCAGGCCAGTGACGACCTGACCAGTCTGGTCAAGCCATTGGTTGGACCATCTGCCCAGTTTGACCATTTTTGGGCTCTCGGGCCCAATTTACAATCTCAGGTCCAATTTTCAAGTTCAATTATCCATTGGGCCAATTGTTTAACTTGAAAATTAATTTCCAAAAATGTCATATTAATTTTAATTAATTTGATTAATTTAATTTTACTTGATCAAAATTAATTTTCCCAAAAATCACTTAGATTTTCCAAATTAATTTTTCAAGAAAATTCTTTAATCAAATTTTCTAGTTGAACAATTTTTACGACCACCCAATTTAATTCCATACCGAATAAATTGACTCAATTAAATTATTTTCAAACTTGTAGATTTTACTTCTAATTCAAATGCAGTCCGATCGAGCTTTTGTTGAGCTAGTGGAGGGACCAATTGGACATATACAATTAGGCTCTAGTCATTGCAATTATGTCCAGAAGCATCGTTCCAATAATTTGCAATTACTTAATCATGGAGTTAGTCCATAAGAAATACCATGATTGAAAACTCCTTATTGTATACTCTTTATGAAATCAATTCGTCCAACTGCTTTGTCCAATGACCTCGTCATGTGAATGTTACCCTTATATGATATCCTTGACTCCTTTGAGTTAAATTTGTTCACTCAATACAATCCTATTCTATCTCATTATCACCACTATATCTTCTTAATGATTAATATGGTCACCGTCAATAGATGACTGTGATAAAAATTGATCATTTGAGAACTAGCAACCCGTGGACTTGTTCCATATTTATCAATCCAGACAATGCCAATGAGAGGATATCGTTAACTCTTTAATTGAGCTATGAATTCCACTGTGCTAGTAAAACCATGCTATACACAAGTCATGTACCTAACATACCGGCTATCGACTCGATCATCTTTAAAGCATAAGTCTACACTTATATCAAAGCACATAAGTTACATACGAATGGTCAGTGACTAACTCAAGATTTAGGTAAATCACACCATGAATGTAAAAAGTTAACTAATTCACAAACGAATTTAGAATTAATTCATCTTGACTTCAGTCTAATGTATCATTCTGCCAATGAATACATCTATATCTCTACCAGTAGAGTCAACTGCTCTAATAGCCAAGACTAGCCATCTCCTCAATTGGAATTGTAAACAACATAATGATACTTCTCATTATTTGAATCAAATTCTCACTTTGATTCTTTTACTGGATTCCAGACTCGTTTAGATTATTTGCTGGAAAAGGTTGTCTTTCTCACAATGAAAACGTTCTTACAATACCACTTATCATCAGTTTGAACTTTGACAATTAATGAGCTAATATTTTTTTTGTCACCATTTCACTATCAATACAAAATATGAAAGATAGAAATACAAAAGACATAACAGTGAAGTGTGAAATATATTTATTCATCTGTTCCAATACATAGAAAACAATTACATATTTACTACAGTATAGACACATTTCCCAACACCCATAATAGTTCCAATTGCATCATAAGATATGTTTTAAGAGAAAAGAATAGATGATTTACCATGAATCATAGTCTACCTTGTAGCCTTTTAGAAAAGAGATAGACATTTGCTTAAAGTTTCTGCATTCGATCTATTCGCTTTGCAAACCTTAAAGAATCATCTACAAATAGAAGGTGAGTAATAGATGAAGATCGTGGTGTTTTTTGGAACCTTTCATGTACACCCTCTTTTTCGAATTTGCTAATCATCATTAAAAGGCCATTTGTGATTAAGTTAAAGAGCACTAGTGATAATGGATCTCCTTGACAAATCCCCTTACTTGGAATACTAATACCAAGAAAAAGTGGTCGTAACGTATGTTATAATTATTTGTATCCAAAAATTGCAAAATCCCATGCATTCCATAAATATTTTAAGGAAGTTCCATGAAACTTTATGACAAGTTTTGCAAGATCAAGTTTAATAGTCTTAATGCCTTTACACCTATTTCCTCCTTTTTATAGCATGAAAATCTCTATGGGACACTAAAATATTATCTTAAATTTGCATCCCTAGGACAAATGTTGATTGTGAAAGAGTGATAATCTTCAATAGAATCAATTTGAGTCTAGTGGCTAGAATATAAGCAATAAATTTATAAATGAAGTTGCAACAGCCTATCGGTCAGAAATCAGTGGCACATTCTAGATTAGAAACTTTTGGAATAAGGACTAAGCTAGTTGTGTTAATTCCTTGCAGCATTAAGTTATGTAAGAAACAATTTTCAACTAAAGCACACACTTCTTTTATGGTGTCCTAATATCAATGGATACTAACAAACCTTTCTTGCTTGGGAACCTTGAAAGCTCCTAGATGAAAAAACCCAGACTTGATTTCCCTTTTAGTAACCTTAAACTGTATAGCTTCATTCATCTCCTTTGTGATTACGAAACTAACCTTGTAAAGAATTTCTTCAATTCTAGTACATGGGTCTGCTTCAAAAAGTTTACTATAATGTTTCAATATAATTCCATGAATCTTGTTTACATCTTCCTCCCATTCTCTTTCATCATTTTTAAGGATAAGTGTAGAGTTATTTCATTTATTATTCATAGTTGCAAAGAGAAAAAATTATGTGTTTCCATCCTCGTGGTTAAGCCATTTAATTCTCGATCTTTGGTGCCAATAATGTTCTTCCTTAAGCCATAAATTCTCAAGTTTTATTTTAAAGATATCAATTTCCTATTTAGTTGAGTCGTAAGAGGTTTCAATTGGATTTTGGCTATATAATTAGTGATTCTATTCATCTCCCTTTTGGGGTGGCCAAACTTTTTCCTATTCCACTCAATCTATTTCACCTTTGTGTCCCTAATCTTCTCAATAAATGGCTCCCCATCACTTGCTTGAGCTTGATTCCACATGTATTTAATGATATCACATTTTTGAGCTCTACAATCCACTTAGTTTCGAATTTGAAGCTTCTTCTTATTTTTCTATTTCTTTTTAGTTGAGTATAAAGAGGGGAGTGATATGTTTTGACGGTTGCTTCAGCAATAACATTCGCACTAAGAAAACTTCCACCATTGTTAGAACACATAAAACTTTCACCATTCATATTAATCTTAAGAAACTCGCATTTATTGATCCATTCTTCAAAGTCTCGACAAGCATGAAGATCCAAGTCCTACTTTCTCTATTTCTTTTTGATATTTCACTACATTGCAGTCCCCTACACTAAGCTAAGGTTTTCCCTTGTCATGGTTTAAATAAGTTATGTTGTTTATAACCCGACTTTTGTTCTCTCTTTGTGGGCAACCATAGACAAAGACACACCACCAATCTAAACCACTTATCATTCGGTATTGGTGTGGATGTAATTTTTGCTGGAATTAGTTGCCAGTAAGCCCCACATTTATTCCACCAAAGAGCCAAGCCTTCAGATAATCTAATTAGGCCAATGTAACAACTTCTTGTAAACCACAATGGATTTCTTATATTTTCTAGCTTGTCTCCTTTCTATTTGGTTCCCATTAAGAAGGCAATAGATGAACGATGTTTGAATATAAACCTTTTCAAAGTCCTTGATGTAGAAGCTTTACCTATACCTTGAACATTCCAAGATAGTATACTTATAATAGAACACAACTCTCTAATCTTATAAGATCAAAGAAGAACTTCAAATAGAGAAAAAAATGGTTAAAAGAAAACCAAAGTTTGACAACCCTACATCAAATAGTAAATCGAGGACCACCCAGACTAGAGACCAGATCAAACATGTAGATTGCCCATGCAGATCATAGGAATATCATAGGACACACTTCAAATTCAACAAAACTAAATCACAAAATAATTGCAACTCTTAAACTGATATATAATTCATTAAGACAAATAATTGAGAACATGGTGTGACTGTCATACTCGAAATAAAATTCAAAAAATTTAAGCTCAAGACAGCCACTGCAAAAGGTCAAATGAGAGTCGAAAGGAGAGAAAACCAATTCAATCCATAAAAAAGATAAAAAATGAGTCATACCTCAAGAGAAAGAGTTGTATGAAACAAGGATATTATCTCTTCCCAATAGTTTAATGCCACATTAGCAATTTCAACCTAAATTTTAGGATATTCGTTTGGATTTGATTTTTTTCAAGATGAAAATGCCGTGACATTAAACTATTGGAAAAGGGATATAGATGATGTAGCACCACTATTTCATAGAATCCTTTCCCCATACCTCAACTACCTTCGAGGAGAACAAATAAAGGTGAACCCAATAAAAAATCCAAGGGAGAACATGAAAATGAGAAACCAGAGACACTTTTCCAAGATAGAATCATATGCTCCAAACACTAGAGGACGCAGGATGGTGAGACAACAATTGCTTGTTGTTAGAGTTTTGTGACCCAAATTTTTGTTAAAAATAAAATACAAGTGGCAGGATAAGCAAAATACTGGATTGGGGTCGCAGCAGGGGTGCGCGAGCCAGAGGCCCCCATGGTATGGTACAGGCTGTACAAGTGAAATCTGTATAGAAGTTTACTTCCTTTATTTGATGTTGATTAGAATAAGGTGTTTTAACCTTACTGCATTACTTCTATTTGACTTTGATTAGAATAAGGTTTTAAACCTATAAATAGACGTAACCATCTCTCCTTTTGTATCATTCAAATTCGACATAGTGAATTTTCTTCTCTTTTGCCTATGATTTTTTCCCGAAAAGGTTTCCACGAAATTTTGTCTGTTCTACTTTTCTTTCTTTTCTTTGCAATACATTGCCATTATCAATGTTCAATTTCTCACACTTGTGGAGAAAGGTTAGCCAAGACTGCTTAGTATTTAAAAATGGGGAAAATATCTTACAAAAAGTTTCGTTTTTAATATAAATAAGTTTTTATAAGTTTTTATTATATCAAGTAACTGTAGAGAAGTTTTTATTTTTTAAGTAAATAATATTAATCTCTTCTCCCTTTCATAATTCCCATTTAATTTATTTACATTTATTCTCTTTCACCCTTAAATGTTCAATTGTCACTATTCACATTCAAGTTTACACCTCCAACAATAAAAGCTACTGAAAGACTCCTTTCACTCTTTTCCTTTTCAATTTCCCAATATAGTATTCAAACATAAATATCGAAATAGTTGAATAAAAGCCTCTAAGCTTTTGAACTTTCTTTGGTCAAACGTCACCAATGATTGTTTGATCGTTGCACAACTTTGAACACGACCTCCTCTCACCCAACATAACTCTTGAATGTTCAGTTCTGCAGAAAGGCACTTTGATCCTTGAAAATCAATGATACCTAAAATGGTTTTTAGATTTCCTCATTTTTTCACTTCTTTTCTCTCTTTCATTTTGACTTTTTATTATATCCTTCAGTTCTAACTTGCTTAACTTTAGCTAAAGGTAAAATGAAGGAAAATTCAACGAGATGAAACTCTAACTAAAGGTAAAATCTCCCTTTGATTCATAAGTTTGATCATCGATGCAAAGATAATTTCAATGTACTTTAATAAGTTAGTAATATATGCCAATGTAATGCCTAGCAATCAATCTCTCCTTACTTTGTCGATAACAAAAAGGTAGTTCATTGAAATTATTTCTTTTATCAATAAACAGCCTTAGCGCTTAGTATTTAACTTATCGATAACATTAATTGTTGGAGATCGACCCATATAAACAACGAACAAGAAAAATAGAGAAAATCAAAAACACAAATATTTACGTGGAAAACACTCACTTAAGGGGATAAAAAATCACGAGCAAAAGAGACTTCACTAATGATAAAGTAATCTAAAAAGTACAAGATGGAGATAATAAAAAACAAACCCTGAACCCCGAATACAAAGCCCTCCGGCTACAACACAAAATTCTCTTAAAGCTCTGTTAAAGCTATTTCTTAATTGTGTTATGTTGTGATGTTGCATCAACCTTTCTAGGGTTACTAAGGCCCTTTTATAGGCCAATTCAGAGGTTAAATATGACTAAAATGTCCTAGATTAATCAGATTTTGAGTGGGAAAAATAATCATTGTTTAACTAAGAGAAGAAACTTGGTTTATGTTGGAGCATATCGCCATGTCGAAACGTCCAAACATTTCTCATCGTGACATCGTCTGTCTTCATGACATCCCATGTTGTGTCTTCAAGACATCCCCTCTACTTGTGTCTCTGATTGGCTTCGAGTTGTTGCAACGTCGCATGGATCTTCGTTGCGGTGTCACCTCTATTTTGGCTCTTGATTTGTCCAAACTGTGAGGCACACTCCACATTAATAATAAGAGAGATATTATTCTAACCAAAACGCACACACTAATGGGGTTTATTTAAGTTAGATCACATGTCAGCACAACAAAAATTCATACTTCAACATACACAACCATGCCTTTCATCACAAGTATTAGAATAAATTAGACAATTATGAATTTCACTATTCTAATTGACAAGGAAAATATCCTAAGTTATCAAATACGAGCTCTATATTCAAGAAACTCAAATAATTTTAATTAAATTAGAGGACATGAAAATACTAAAGAACAAAGAAAATAAGAAGAAAATTAGATATCACAAACTATTTGAATCAAACTTTAAAGTTCATTTGACTAGAAAAATAGCTTAGCAACTCATAAAATAAAGAAAACACAAAACTAAATAATATTAAGAGTAGTTATCCCTAGGTATTAACCTAATAATGTCTACTTATAAGACAAAAATCATAAAATGGAGAAAAAAAAGTGTCATTTAAATAAAGCAGTATTTTGGTAAACTTTTGCATCAAACTTCCAAGCCAATTTTGGACACCTTTATGATGTTTTATGAGCTTAAGTAATGAAGTAAATTTAGTTAAATCTTTCAATTTCCTTCAAATCGATATATTATGGGCCCAAAATAGAGTTCTGTAGCTCAAGGTATAGCCAAAATACTGAATTAGTGTTGTGTTGAAAATCTCATCCACAAAAACTTGGCAAAATTGATATTGAAGCTAATTTTTCTCCAATTATTCACCTAAATCAATAATAAATGAAATATAAGTCTAAATAATATTATTTAGAACTTAAATAACATAATTGAATATGAGAAATATCACAATTAAATTAGAATTTATGCACTTATCAAATCTAATAGTCTACATTGCATTTATGTGGATTCCAAGTGTGCATTAAACGAAAATTTTATTGCCATTTCAAATTTCCAGCACATTGTTAATGGCAAGTGATGGCTCAATGACCATAACGTAATAAAAGATAATGTTAGTGACCGTATTGTAATTTTTTAATGTTCAATGTCCAAAATGTACTTTAAACCATACATAAGTAACTAAACTTATAGTTTACTTGAAAAGTATAATTTTCCACTACTAAAATGCTTTTACTAAATCATAAAATAAAATTGTTATTTCACTAAAATTAGCATTTAAATTTCATCTTCCTTTTGCCAATGAAGCTTTGGCATTATTGGAAAAGGCTAAGGTCTCAGGTTCTTGTGTACTTAGATCAAGTCTCAACATGGGTCTTCAGTCTCACAATGTGTTACATAATTCTTAGGTCATTTGTGATGTTTATAGATTTGATTTTACTTTGTACTTGTACATGTATTTGTGTTTATATTATGATTACACTATATTTGTACTTGTAAACCATTCTAATACATTGAAAGTGTATAAGATAATATTTATCATTATGTAAATCAAGATTCATTGATTTTTTTGTTTCTTGTAGGTAAATATGATAATATATAATTCTATGAATATAAATTCAATATAAATTATTAAATATATTGAATATATCTTATTTTTTCTAGTTATTCTAAGATGGTAATGGCCTAAAGGGATTTTAGGCTGGGGATGGTTGAAAGCCCTACAAAATAGAGGGTAAACTATGGGTGCCAGAGTTGGTCTATATTCATGAATTTTATTTAAAAAAAAAGCTCTTTGTTGCTAGTGAGGATGATGGGACTTCCTAAGCCACTAATAGAGGTAGGGTGACAGAAAAAAAGTGTGATGTGGAACGTCATTAGATTTGTCGATCAGTAACTAGGTTTTCTTCAAGTATAAATTGTTGAACATAGATCACGAAAATTCTAGTAGTGGACAAAATATGGATGATGAGGACATTGGTATTCTCAATTGTAATGTCTTTATTGAAATTGTTAAAGGTATACCTTCTATCAAATTCCTAGAATGGTTGCATTTTTTTTGAAAAGAGTAAGGTTAAAATGGTGAATACTAAATTACTTAAGAGAAAAATAGATTTCAATGCACTATTGAACAAGATTTATGCAATTTAAAAACCCAACCAACCCATTTAGTTGAAGGATTTAGAGAATGAATGTTATATGCTAAGTTTCATCGAGAAGATGGTTATGCAAAGATCCTATTTGACGGATCATGGTTTGTTTTCTAACAATAATTTACCATTCAACCATGGTCACTAACATTCTTTATCAACCAATTATAGTTGCACAATGTAACTACATGCACTAGGCTTTCAGGATTGCCTGAATAAATGTACAAGGTCTTCTGTGGGCCATAGGAGAAACGATTAGCAGGGTTATCAAAATTGACTATAACATCAATAATGGTACTAGAAATAGATGTGCATGTATTTCTATCAATGTTAATTTACCCACTAATGTCAAAAGTTAGAAATGAGAATTTCACCTAAAGAGTTGAGTATGAGTCACTAATATTTTTTAATTGTGGAAGGCATGGTCACTTAAAAGATTTGAGCCTTAAGTTGATGAATGAGGAATGACATAAGGATATTTAAAAAATTGGTGATAGAAAAGATAATAGATGCTCCAGCAAAGAGGGAGAGCTACGAGCTGTGCATGTTGTTGAAGTAATGATCTCAAAAACTAACAAAGAAAAATTGTGGGAACAAGGCTAAAAATTTATGGAATAATCTTGAAGATCAAGGAAATCCCAATAAGGTAATAGGGTTATTTGTTAATGCTAATTTGCAAGGAATTGTTGGAATTTCGATACTAAGGATGTAACACCCCAAACCTAGCCTAGAAGTTAGGCCCGAATCTGGCGTGTCACATTGAAGTGTTTTTCGAAAAACATGTTTTCATTAAAAACCCTTTTTGAAATTTCAAACTTCTTGCCATTTAAAACTTGTATAAAACCTTAGTTCGCATTTGTTTATTTTCAATCGAGGTTTATTAAAAAGTTATCACCTTCAAAACCTTATTGTTGCGGAAGTTTAAGTTAAAGCAAATGTTTACGAAAACGTGATATTTAAAAATTGAGGTGCGAAAACATAATGTTAGAAAACAATTATTGTTTTGGAAAACCGTGTTCTACTTCTAGCAGATATAAATCACAATCACATCAAATCCAAAATTTAAAATCTAAAAATTATAGAGGCCTTATTACAACCCGAATCAAAATCAAATTGCTAAAGTAAATGAGGAAAATAAAATAAAATAAGTGCCGTTGTGTGGCCCTCTCTGAGTCCCTCGCAGCTCTAAACTGTCTAACGCTGGGAATTTCCTAAAAGTTTAAAAACGGGGTGAGTCTACGAAAACTCAGTGTGTAATTCCCCCTTATTAAAGAAACAAAATCAGTCTAGGCCTGAGCCCTTTAACAGTAACAGTACAGTGTGGCCTTAGCCCAATACAGTAACGGTGACAATTGGGCCTTAGGTCCCATTAGCCTCAGTTGGACCCGAGCCTATAACAAATGGAACATATCACATATATCTGGGCCTAAGCCCATCTCAATATCAGAATCAGTATATGCAATGCATAAATACCCATACCAGCCTTGCACTCCATCTCCTGTCTAGCCCTACACTCTTGTGGGGATTAAATCGATCCACCCATCCCTACACTCCTGTGGGGATTAGATCGACCCACCCATCCCTACATGCGACACTAACCAATATTGCAACAGAGCTGCCAATCACATAGTGCAACCCGTGCGACCCTCACATATCAATCACTTTCTCCAATACAAGATCCCAACCCCATGCAGTATGTCGTGTATGGAGTAAGCCATGCTCAGAATCAATCATATCGTTCACAGTTAAGTCAATCAAACCATAGCACAAATCAGTCATTTACCCTCGAGGGGCAAAATAGTCATTTACCCTCTAGGGGCATTACGGTCATTTAACAACTTTTCCGAAGGTCTACAGTCGTCTCGAGCGGCACAGATAACCTAAATAGTCATAACAGTGTAAATGGGCCCAATGCCCATATTCGGCCCAAGTGGTCCTACACGCTCGTGTGGCCCATTTAGACCAAATTCAGTCAAGGCTACGCGAACTACATAGCCCAGTCCAGAATTTTCCACTTAACGTGGATTTTATCCGTGTGGGGCCCACAAGCCTTTTGGGCCCACACGACCCATTTCAACCCAACGTGGCCCATTACGGCCCAAGAGCACGAGAACGCTAATGGTGGCCTCTACAGTCTAACCCATGTTTCATGGGCTCGATTCACCATACGAGCATTCACACGCCCATGTGGCCTCAATCACCGTATTCCCAGCTTTTCGACTTTTGCCGTGTTATAGTCAGATCAAGGTGTGTACACACCTGTTTGCGAACACTTGCCAAAAACTTTTGAGCACCAACCTACATTCATTCCAACCTTCAATTAGTTAACTGACTAATCAAGTTAACCACTTCTTAACTTTTAGCCCAATAATACGACCTTACCTTGATTGAATGACGGTGGCTTAATCCTCTAAGATCGTTAACCCAAAATTGATCACACGCCTTGTCGAGAATCTGAATTATAAACAGATCTTGTTAGCTAGGGTCGATTGAAAATGTGGCTTAAATCCACGAATACCATCTTCTCAACCAAAAGAATATTCGGCTTCTAGAAAGGTTTAAAGAAACCAGATTTGAATGGAAAGAGGGAATACAACCACTTACCTCCTTGTCAGAAATACTTGCGGAATCAAAACAGAGAGGGGATAGTGTTAAGTTTCGGCTAGAGTAAGAAAAACCCGAAGAAGAGAAGAATTTGAATCGAAAAGGGAGGGGAGAACTTTCGGTCACAAGCCGAAAAGGAGGAAGAGTCCCAAGGGCTAGGGCGGTAGATTTGGCTGAAAGAATCAATAGGGAAGAAGGGATGAAACAAGCAGTTGGGCGAACTTGAAAAGAATAGAGAAGAAGAGGAGGTTTCGGTAGATGTTGGTGCAAAAGAGGGGGAGAGGGATGGACTTGAAAAAAAATAGTTTAATTTATGAGAATGGTAGGAGTCGAATACCCAAAATGCACAAATGGCCACTCGCAAATTCGACACAAGAGAGCAGAGAAAGAAAAGAGCCTTCACAATTTCAGAAACCGATGACAAACTGACCAAAATTGAGAGAAAACCCCACAGCTGAAATTCCTAAGGCCTTAGAGTCCTATTTGGCCACTACTCTCCTCCACCTTCAAACTCCTTGAAAATCTCCACAAATCCCTCATTAATATTCTCCATAACAACTCCAAGACCAATTCAAACTTCACCTTGCAGAGTTTTAGTCTAACTCCACTTCTCACACTGCAGGGAAATAAAATAAATACTCTTTGCATGCTAAGGGATTCGAACCTAAGCTCTCGCATCAGCCAATTCACGCCACCACCACTAGGCCACAAGCTCATTTGTGCCACATTTTATCTTCAATTAATAAAAAGGTCCAAAGGCCAAAGTCCAGGTTGCTTTAAAAGAAAAACCAAAATAAATTGCAAGAGCCAAGACTTGAACCCAAGCTCCCTTGCAACCTTAATGACGCCACAACCACTAGACCACATGCTTCCTTATGTCATTTTTTTAACACAATAATTAAGAAGGCCTACATCTAAGCATCTAGGGTTTTATCCACTTAAAACCAAAATTTTTGCTAAAACTCAGGTTTGAACCCAAGACTTTTCCAACTCCTCTCAGGACCCTTAACCACTAAAGTAGACATACTTTTGTGCACAGTTTCCTAACCATTCCCTTGCTCAAGGCCTAAATTCTGGGGCATTACAAAGGACAAAAGAATTGCAGAGAAGAAACGAGAAAAATTTAGCATCAAAATTGTCTGGTAAAGTTATTATTTTTTCACGTATATATTGAACAATGTAACAAGGGTATTTATAATAAGATAAATTCTTAAATATGGAAAGAAATAAAAAGGATATTTATACTAATAAATGCTAAATATATTATACTAATAAAAACTAAATCTTCTAAAAAGTAACTATATTAACTTGCAAGAATCTTTTTAAAAATTTGTTCATATCTTTTTTAGGCCACCAAAGTTGGAGTCTTCGCCAACTTTTCTTGAACGATTATCTCGCAACACTCCTTCTTGACCTTCATGTTGCGATCACCAATTTGATCCCTCAACTCTTCAAACCATGAATTTCCAAGTGGTTTGGTCAAAATGTCTACAGGTTGATGCTCAGTACTACAATGAAACAGAGTCACTACTTTGCTCTGTTCGACTGCTCTTACAAAGTAATACTTCATTTTAAAATGCTTTGTCTTTCCATGAAAGACTGGGTTCTTCGTAATTGCTATGCAGACTAGTTGTCGCAAAAAATTTTCTCAACGAAATTGTTTGATTAACTACAGCTGCTACAACTGTCTACTTAGCGTCAGCTGTGGATTGAGGAACTGTTGATTGCTTCTTCGAAATCCAAGAGAGAACCTCAGATCCTAGTGAGAAGGAATATCCAGAGGTACTTTGCATATCATCCATTGATCTAGCCTAATCACTGTTAGTGTACCCAACAAGTTTTTAGGAGTTCACCATTACGGTGTTTGCCATTACAAACCAAACACCAAAATCAATTGTTCCTTTGATGTATCTCAGCACCCTCTTCACTACTTTGAAATGAGAAATATCACAACAGTGCATAAATCTTGACAACAAGCCAACTGTAAACATAATATCTGGTTGTATTGCTATTAAGTACACCAAACAACCCACAAGGCTTCGACAGTTCTTCTCGTCAACATTCTGAAATTTTTCACTACTGTAGTGTTTTTTTCCAAGTACAATAGGCGTGATGATTGGTTTACACTTTGCCATGCAGTTACTCATCAAAATCTTCAATGCAAAGCCCTGTTGACTTATAAAAATTTCTTCTTGAACTTGTCAAACTTCCATCCTAAGGAAATATCTCATGTCCCCAAGATCTGACATTTTGAACATATTCTCCATTTGTTGTTTAAACTCCTTTACTAAGACTTTGTTGTTTCCAATCACAAGTAGGTATTCTACATATAGCAAAAAAATTAGCAAAGTGAGTTCACCAGCTTTCGTCACATATAGGCTAGGCTCGCTAGGACTCTGTTCAAATCCTAAGCTCGCGAGGTGCTCATCTATCCTCGCGTACCAAGCTCGTAGAGCTTGTTTCAATCTGTATAAGGCTTGCTTAAGCCTATATACCTTCTCCTCTTTTCCTTTAACTAGGAACCTAGAAGATTGCTCCACATAGATTTCTTCCTACAAAAAACCATTCAGAAAGGATGATTTAACATCTACCTGATGAATTTTCCAACCCATCTATGCTACTAAGGCTAATAATAATCTGATAGTGTCTAGCCTTGCTATTGGTGCAAAAGTCTCCCAGTAATAAATGCCATGATGTTTACTGAAACCTTTCACAACCAAACTTGCCTTCTATTTGTTAAGCAAACCATCCACATTTTATTTGGTTTTGAACACCCATTTGACACCAATGGCATTTTTGTGCGATGGTTTGTCAATGAGCTCCCAGGTTTGGTTCTTATGAATTATGCTCATTTCCTCTCGAATGGCTTCTTTCCAACCTTTAATAATTTTAGCCTTTTCAAAGCTCGCAGGTTCAAGTGGTGCTATGTCAGCTCTCTAATAGATCTCATCAATGGATCGTGTGCCCCGTATTGGAGTTCCATCAAAGTCTGCTTCAGTTAACTCATCACCAAACTACGACCTCAGCTCGCCATCATCATAATGGTTTTGTGAACCCAGAATGCCCAAACTTTGCTCAGCCTCAATAGCATCCCAATTCGATGTTTTACTTTCATTGAACACAACATCCTTGCTCACCAAAATTTTCTTGGAGGAAGGATCATAAATTCTATAACCCTTCCTATTGTTGTTGTATCCAAGGAAAATACATGACTGCGACCTTGTTTCTACTTTGCTTCTTTTCATATTTGGAACATGAACAAAACATACGCATCCAAAAAATTTAAAGTGAGAAACAGAAGGTTTTTTCCAAACCAAGCTTCAAATGAAGCATTTACTTGTACAACCTTGGTTGGTAATCTATTCAGCAAATAGATTGATATGTTCACAGCCTCAAACTAAAAATCTTTTGGCAGCTTGCTTTCAAACAATAGACACCTCGCCATGTCCATTACTGTCCTGTTCTTTCTCTTGCACACTCTATTATGTTGTGGAGTGTAGATGTTTGTGAGCTAGTGATGGATTCCTGCTTCTTCACAGTAGCTTTTTGCAATTTATCTGAAGTGTACTAGGTTCCATTGTCGTACCTGACTTTATTGAGTTTGCAATCAGTTTGGTTTTCAAACTGTACTTTAAACTTCGAAAACACTTCGGCTACATCAGATTTCTGTTTCAAAAAATGTACCTAGAAATACCTGGTATGGTCGTCAATGAACAAGACAAAATATCTACATCCATTCGCCAAGCTTTGTTCACTAGGAATGGTAACCTCGCCTGCTTTCCAAGTTGGCAGACATTGTAGGTACCACTTTGCTTTTCTTCACTTATTATTTCTTTAACTAAACCTGCTTCACACATTTGACTAATAGGTCATAGTTTGCATGTCCCATTCTTTTGTGCCAAAGGTTCACATCATCATCGTACGGGTGTAAGCCCTTGAGTTTGCTAAATTTAAGTCCAACATAAAACTTCTATTTTTCATCGAAATTGTTACAAATTTTTGTCCCAATGAATCAAATATTATGTAGCCATAATTCTTAAAAAACTACATTGTAGTTTTTCTCAAGTAGTTGACCAATGCTAAGAAGATTCTGATATATTGCAGGTACAAAAAGAACACGAGAAATTATTTTAGTACCTGATGATGAATTTATCACAATTTCGCCTTTACCCTTAGCTTCTAAGAGTTTGCCGTTACCAATCCTCACTTTAAAATCTTAACTTTAGTCAATCTTCCTGAAAATGCTTTCATTTGAGGTCATATGGTTGGTATATCCACGATCGATCAACCAACCTCTCACGACTTTGTTCTTTGATGCAAAACTTGTGGATGCAAACACCTGCTCCTCCTGAATGCGATCTCCCGCTACCCTAGCTTGCACATTCTGTTGATGGGTTCACCCTTTGTTCTTGCATACCTTCTCCATGTGGCATAATTCCTTAAATTGACCTGTACTTAATATCTGGTCTGTACTAGCAATATTTCTTAGGGTGAGTGTTTTTCTTACAATGCGAGCATGGTGAATATTTCTTCTTTCCACCATCTTGCTTCAAATTGTCCTTCCTCTTTGACCAACCTTTCTTTCCCTTATGTTTTTGGGGGTTCGCACTTTCAATACTCAAGGCTTGTAAAGCTTCTTCTTATGCTTGCTCCTTATGCGTTGATGCTCTTTTTTGTTCTTGAGCATACAAGGTATTTATCAATTCTAAAAGAAAGATTGCCGAGAGATCCCTTTAGTCTTCGACTAAGGAAATCTTTGATTCATACCTCTTAGGAAGTGTTGTTATGAAATTCTCAACAACCTTGCTATCTGCGAACTCTTCCTCAAGTAACATGATGTTAGTTGCCACCGTCACAATCCTATCTGCGTACTGCTTCACAGTTTCTACCTCCTTCATCTTCAAATTCTCAAAATCTCTCTTGAGATTAATGAGTTGTTGTTGTCTGGTCTTATCCGAACCTTGAAACTCCTCTTTTAGCTTATACCAAGCTTCTTTTGGGGTTTTGCAGGCCATAATACATGTGAATATGACATCCAAGATGCCATTCTGTAGACAAGACATTGCCTTATATCTTTTAGCTCCCTTGTCACTGTGGTGTTTAATTTGAGCAACTGTAGCATTGTCCCTCAATAGTGCTTGCTCGACATCAGTATACACAAACTTCCACAAGTCATAAGCTTGCAGGTAGTTCTTCATCTTAACAACCCATATATGATAGTTTTCTCCATTGAAAATGAACGTAGAAGGTGGTGAGAAGCTCATGGAAGCCATGTATAACTCAGAAAGAATAGTAACGGACCATAAGAAGACAACTCTAATACCATATGTTGGAATTTCGATACTAAGGAAGAAAGAATTGAAAAAAAGAAACTAGAAAATTTTAGCAACAAAACGATCTGCTAAGGTTTTTATTTTTTCACGCATATATTGAACAATGTAACAAGGGTATTTATAATAGGAGACATTCCTAAATATGGAAAGAAATAACAAGGATATTTATTCTAATAAATGCTAAATATATTATACTTATAAAAGCTAAATCTTCTAGACGATAAACATATTTGTTTAACTTGTCTTGCAAGTAAACTTAACTTGTAAGCAATCTCTTTAAAAATCTGTTCACATGTTTTTTAGTCCACCAAAGTTGAAGTGTTCACGAACTTCGCATGAAGGATCATCTCGCAACAGGAACCAATATAGAAAATAAGAAAGAGAGGGAGGCAATTACATAAGCAAATATAAATAAAAATAGTCACTAGGACTTCAAGTAAAGGGAGTAGTTAAACAAATAACAATTACTTGAAATTAGAGTAAGGCAATGTCATGTGGGCATCGAAGACAATTTCATGGTATTATTCAATTAGGCGATGGATTTTATTCAATTAGGCAATGTATTTTATTGTTGATTCTCTTACAAAAAACATAGAGGTGCGGGATGAGCACATGGGGAATGAGCAAGACATTAAAAGGCTTGAGGAACTCAAATCTTTTCATATTATGGAGGATTAAGCTGTGTGGTTGCTTTTTTTCCTTTGTATTTGTATCATGAATCGTAGAATTATTATTTTGAATTTCTAGGAGTGTGGCTACCTCTAATTTGATTGACTCATTAAAGAGTGTTGTAGAGATTATACAATGGTTGTACTGGCTCTTATTGAGAAATGCATTAATCGGCCTTAGGCAGGTAAAGTTATTTGTAAGTTTGGATTTAACTTTTCACACCATATTTGATCAAAAAAATAAAATTTTTTTTTGCACCATATTAAAGCTAGGGTTTTTGCAAGAGGCATTTAGTTGTGCTTTAATGACCCTGTATACATTCAAGTGATCTATAACCAAAACTAATATGTGCATTGTGTTCTTAAAGTGCCCTAATGATTTGCAAAAAATTTATTTAACTTTCTTAAAGTTCAAAATGAAAGTTGCTTCGGGAAAGTTTATTTTTAATCATTGATGCTATGGTGGGTTATGGATATTATTAGGTCATTTTAACACTTTTCTGAATGTCAAGGAGAAAAAGGATAGTCATTCACAAAGAAACGAGGTTTGCAAGTAGTTGAAAAGGTTTTCATTTGATCAAATTTGAGGGACTTGAGCTTTAAAAGGTCAAAATTTACATGGAATTGGGGTAATTTATTTGACAGATTAGATAAAAGCATTTACAACACAGATTGAGACAATTAAAGCTAGCAATGTTAGAATAGCAACAAATGAAGAAGAATGACTTGATTTCTGATTCAAAAACACACCATACAAATGAATGCTCATTGGCCTTTTAATGTAGCCATACTTACATACCAGAAATAACAATTTAGTCGAACAACTAGATAACTATCTTAACCAACTAACTTCAGCTATTTAATGCTCATAACATTCCCTGTGCTTGGTGACTATCTTATCTGCATTTAATTTCATAATTGATGCTAAGAACCTTAAGCTGACTTCTGAATTTCATGAAAAATCGTACTAATAATGGTTTAGTGAGCATATCAGCCATCCGGTCTTGGCTAGGATGTGTATATCAAACAACAAAGACTTTTGCTAAATTATTTCAGCTATGACATGTGCTAGGCTTCTGTACTCGCTTGAAGTTACCGCAAGAAACGATCAAATTAAATCGTGCATCAACGAGAGCAGCTCTTGAGTGGAGATGAGAAGGCAGTGATTGCAGAAGGTTCATCCTAAAGCTACGGAGACAGAACTTCCGCGAACTATCCCTTGAGAAAGGATAGTTCATGCCAAAGGTTGATACGACGTTGGCTCCATACTGGATACAACAAATACACTATGGCTAGCTTTTTTGAAATTGAATCAGTAGCCCCTTACTCTATTCCTTACTGGAATATCAGGGCTCAGGACGGTGAGGCAAAAAAAGGAGACTTAAAGCCACTTTAAACTCTTTTTTGGGTAAAACCCCAAAAAAAGTTTTTTAGGCCTCTTTTCTCAGCAATAGATCTCAAAACAACTTGTTGTTTTCTTAAACTCCATGAAACTGGATTTCCTCCAAGAAACAAACAATACCCTGAAGTAGACCTTCGATCATCAATATCTATACCCTAATTTGTACCTAAATATCCTTCAAGCAAAAATTTCAAAGCTCGAGTGAAACAGAACCCATGATCTAAGGTATCTTGTAAATAACGCAAGATCCTCTTAACGGCTTTAAAATGAAGATCCAATGGTTTGTGCATGAAGTGACACACTTTATTCATAGAAAATGCAATGTCTGGCCTTGTGATCACAACATATTGTAATGCACCTACGATACTGCTGTATAGGGGCTCATCTTCAATAAGAGTTCCAACCTGAGCTGACAAATTACATATAATCACCATAGGTGTGGGGGATCCTTTTGACTTGTCCATGGATGCCCTTTGAAGCAGATCAAGAATACATTTACATTGATTGAGAAATAGTCCATTTGGAGTATAAGTAAACCCCAATGCCCAAGAAGTAACTTGACCTCCCTAAGTCTTCAAAGAGAACTGAATATCGAGCTCCTTAACAAACTGATGTTTTGTATGTGAGCCATTTCCAGTAACAATAATGTCATCAACGTACCCCAAAACATAAAGAAGTGTAAAACCCCCTCGTCGAATAAAAAGAGAAGTATCTAGCTTTGAAACCTCAAACTTATTAGTTACAAGATACTCTTTTAGCTTATGGAACTAGGCTTGAGGAGCTTGCTTAAGGCCATAAAAAGTTTTTTTTTTTAACTTGCACAACAACTATTTTCCATCACTTCCTTGCTGTTCAAAGCCTAGTGGTTGCACCATGTAAATTTCTTCATGTATATCACCATTTATAAACATATTATTGATTTCCACTTGTCTGAAGGACCACCCCATCGAGACAGTAAGGGTAAGGACCACTCTAATTATTGCTGGTTTAACCATAGGGCTGAAGGTCTCCTAAAAATCAATACCTGCTTCTTTCAAATAACCTTTAACCACCAGTCTGCCTTTGTACCTAGCCACCGAGCCATATAAATTCATTTTTAGCTTAAACATCCACTTACAATCGACTGCCCTACCACGTTTAAGTAAAGGCATCAAGTCCCAATTTTGGCTTCTAATCATCTGATAGTACTAGAAAGAACATATGTTTTCTTCCTACTTATTGGTTAATTTGTTCCCATTTAGTTATATTTAGCACATATTTTAGCATTTTCAGTTCAGTAAATTGCATTTTATAACTCAGTGGATCTTAGTCTATTTATCTTTAATTTTATCATGTTTTTGTACCAATGTCGCTGCATGAGTATTTCCAGATTGTGCTTAGAATTGTCGCCGCATCTGATAGTTGTCTGGATAAGAACAAAAATGTATGCGCTGTCCAGTCTGGTATAACCAACTTGTATGTATAGAGACAACATGATTCTGATTAAATGTCACCTGGGCTATTTGGGAAGAAGATAAATATTCACGTGAAAAGAAAAAAAGGGAGAGCTTTTGTATTATCATCTTCTTCAACCTACCTTTTGAAGCTTTCAGCTATGGCGACTTAAGCCTCCTACAGGTGAACAGATGCAAAAGGGGTGTAGACCAGCTCTTGACAAGGAGCCCTGAGTGTGACATAAGAGGGAATAGAGAGATTCAAGTCGAGTTGTCTAGGAATAGTATTCTCCACTTGTTTCTGTTTTTTTCCAAACGCTGGTGATTACTTTCTATTTCATGTTTGTACGGAAGTACACATGATTTTTGGGTTAAATGTTATTTTATTCAATCTTGCTACTACTGTTTAATCTTTGGGTTTGAATGCTTTTAGTATGGAAGTGTGATTGCACTCACTGACACTAGAAAGTGCAACGATAGTTCAAGCTAACAAACATGACAACAGAAGTTACTTGAGGATTAGAGGAATTTAATCCACTTGTTCTTTATAGTGTTCCATTTCCATCAGTTGAAGGTATGGCTAATGTGCATGTTTAAGCCTTTGATTAAATATGGAAGTTAAGCTTGGTAAGATATTCATTGCAATGTAATGCATCGAGAATCACCTGTCCTTTTATACCTTGTGAGCACTTAGTATTCTGTTGAATATTCACGTTGGGGATCCTAGTTTATCATTATCATATTTTATCTTATTGTTTTCAAGTTATTTCTTGTACAACTAGTCACAATTTATCTCATTTCTATCTATTTATTGCACTAACATTGATAGACAAAAGGCAACCATCCTCGTGGGATCGATTTCCAACAGACTCAAATCTGTCTATTATACTTGCATCGATAGTGTATGCTTGCACATTATTGCTGGGATGTTAAATAGCCAATCAAGTTTTTGGTGTCGTTGCTGGGGGTGGCATTTGTTTGATGTTTATTTTGCTTGTTTTTATTTCATAATATTTAGTTCTTACTAACTTGTTTTCTTTTTGTTGCTATTTTCACATTTTATTTTAGGTGTTGTATGAACTGAAGCAATTCAAAGTTTATTACTGATTTTGATCCAGAAATTGAAAGAACCATTCGGAGGAGAATTCAAGAACAAAGAAATATGGCTTTACCAAGAAACTATGAAGTCATACCCCCGATGCAGAACCAAAATGCTAATGACCCACTGTTGCTGCAAGATGCTCAAATAAAAACAGGAATATACGAGATTTTATAGTACCTGCCTTGGATGACTTACAACCGGGAGTTGTTAGGCCAACAATCCAAGATGGAAATTTTTGAACTCAAGCTAGTAATGTTTCAAATGATGAATTCTAATGGGAAATATGCTGGACTACCTCATGAAGATGCACAAACACATCTTAAATAATTTTTATTGTTTTGAGCTTCATTTAGTCAAAAAGGCGTTCCTGATGACGCTTTGAAGATGCAATTATTTCCTTATTCCTTGTAGGGAAGAGCTCGTACTTGGTTCCTTGGGCTACCTGCCAGATTAATTACTTCTTGGAATGCACTAGGAACACAGTTTTTTTTTTTGCAATTTAACCTATCGACAATGAATACTCATCTTCGAAATGATATTACAGCTTATCATCAGCTGGATGATGAAAATCTTCACACCATATGAGAACATTATAAATCTTTGCTTTGACGTTGTCCCATGCACGACATTCAATAGGAAACACACATTGAGATTTGTACTTATAATGATGTTATTGGAATTTTGGAGAGAATTGCTCAGAATGATTATCAATATCCTATGTCTAAAGCTGCATAAGCAAAACCTACTACGGGAGTTATTGAATTGGACGCAATATCTGCACTTAGTGCTCAAGTTTCTTCTTTGTAAAATATGATAAAAAATATGCAAGGGATTAGTAGCGTTGCACCTATACAATTTGGTCAACAAGTTGATGTTCCTACTTTTTGTTGTGAGATTTGCAATGACAACCATAGCTATGAAGATTGTCCACAACATGCAGAGAATACCTTTTATGTCAGTAACATTCGCAACAATTCTTATGGAAACTCTTATAATAATTCTACACGCAATCAACAGTCTTGGGGAACTCAAAATACTAGACAAAATGCCGCGAGTTCCCGATATGGGAATATATCTACTCAAGGCAATTATAATCTAAGACAAGGGAATTACAATCAACAACAAGATAACTACAATCAGCACACTCAAATACATCAACAATAAAGCCAGATGCATCCACACCAGAATCAAACAGAGCCACATCACTTTTTAATGTCGAATTAGCATGTTCAAGAGCACCGGCGACAATAGTACACGCAAGCTTCTCATTCTGACCCGTTAGCAGCTCTTGAAGCTTTAATGTAGGAGCATATGACTCGCACAGAAGCTAATGTGCAAGGGAATTCATCTTGTATTCGGGCGTTAGAGGCACAATTAGGAAAACTTGCTTCAAACCTGAATACTCGACCACCGAGCACACTACCTAGTGACACAAAAAATCCTAGTTTGAGGGGGAAAGAACAATGCAAGACTATCACGCTTAGGAGTGGTAAACAAACTAACGAGCTGACTACAAACTCTACTGTCGTACCTCAAGATATTGGTGAAGTGATCCCTAGTGAGAAGGTTGAATTTGAAGAGCTTGTCGATGTATTAGACAAAGAAGTTCCACAAATTGTCACTCATATGCCTAATGTCCAACCCTCAAAACTGTCGATGTAATCAAAGGTGTCAGCGCAATCAGATGTATCTTCCCCTTTACCTTTTTTCACAAAAATTCAGGTAGAATGAGCAGGATAAGAAGTACCAACAATTTCTGAACACACTAAAGCAACTTTAGGTCAATATTCCATTAGTAGACGCTCTTGTGCAAATTCTGAATTATGGGAAATTTATGAAGGAGGTCTTGTCCAAGAAAAAGAAGCTCAGTGATATGGAAACTATTGCACTCATAGAAGGCTATAGTGCTGTTTTGACGAATAAGTTGCCCCTCAAAATGAAAGATCTTGGGAGCTTTACTATCCCATGTTTAATTGGCAAGCATTATTTGGGCAAGGATTTATGCGACTTGAGAGCTAGCATCAACCTAATGCCACTATCTACTTTTAGAAAGTTGGGAATTTGTGACATGAAACCTACTGCAGTGACAGTGTAACTAGCTGATCGATCATTGGCTCAACTTGAAGGGCAAATCAAAGATATCTTAGTTTTTGTGGATAAATTTATTTTTGTAGCTGATTTTATCATACTTGACTGCGAGACAGACAATGTGGTTTCCATAATCTTGGGACGATCATTTTTAGCCACAGAACGAACTCTTATGGATGTTTACAAAGGTGAACTAACCATGCGACTTAATGATGAGCATGTTACCTTCAGTGTTTTCGAATCTATTGCAAGGATAAAGAAAAATGCCATACTGTCGATGTGCTAGATGATCTAATTGAGAAAGAATTCAATAACCACATCACAATACTTTCCGAGGAGTTTACAGTGACATCTGCCGATGTATTCTTAGATAATTGTGATAGCACGGTTAAAGCTAGTAATGTTGAACTCAGGCATGGATGGCAGATTGAATCCTTAGACTTAGCCAACAGAACAACTCTAATTTTCAACCCATCTATTGATGAAGCTCCTACTCTGGAATTGAAACCACTACCTACTCATCTTAAATACATCTTTCTTGGTGATGACAACACTCTCACAGTTATTGTCTTCGCAACACTGGATGTAATTTAAGAAGAGAAATTGGTCCATATTCTTAAGCAACATAAACAAGATAATGCTTGGAGTATGGTAAATATCTGAGGCATTACTCCATCTTTTTGCATGCACAAGA
Source organism: Gossypium raimondii (assembly GCF_025698545.1). NCBI lineage: Eukaryota > Viridiplantae > Streptophyta > Magnoliopsida > Malvales > Malvaceae > Gossypium > Gossypium raimondii. Next base: position 23,265,310 of record NC_068565.1, read on the forward strand.
TCAATTTGGAAAATAAAGGTAAGCAATCGATTGAGTAACAAAAAAGATTAAATGAGAAGATGAAGGAAGTTATTAAGAAAGAAATTATAAAATGGCTTGATGCTGGAATTATTTACCCTATCTCTGATAGCAATTGGGTAAGTCCAGTGTAATGTGTTCTTAAAAAGAGTAGAATCACTATGGTTAGCAACGACAAAGACGAATTAATTCATACACGCATTCCTACGGGATGACGAGTCTATATGGATTATTGCAAACTTAATGCTACCATAAGGAAGGACCACTTCCACTTCCTTTCATTGACCAAATGTTGGATAGGTTTGTTAGAAAAGCCTATTACTGCTTCTTAGACAATTATCTTGGGTACAATTATATTGCTATTGCACTGGAGGATCAAGGGAAAACAACTTTCACCTGTCCCTTTGGTACTTTTGCTTTTAGCTATATGCCTTTCGATCTTTATAACGCACCAGCCACATTTCAAAGGTGCATGATGGCAATATTCTCGCATATGATTGGAGATTTTTTAGAGGTTTTTATGGATGATTTCTCAGTCTATGGGAATGATTTTTATCATTGCACTGACAATTTGGATAAAGTTTTGCAGCGATGTAAAGACACACATCTTGTTCTAAATTGGGAAAAATGTCATTTCATGGAAACTGAAGGCATTCTGTTAGGCCATCACATCTCTAGTCAAGGAATTTAAGTAGACAAAGCGAAAGTGGAAATCATTGGGAACTTACCTCCACCAACAAATAGGAAAGGTATCCGCAGTTTTCTTAGGCACGCAGGTTTTTACCGAAGATTTATTAGAGATTTCTCGAAAATTCAAAAACCCTTATGCTCATTGCTAGAACAGAGTCAAAAATTCCTCTTTGACGATACATATTTAGAGGCATTGATTCAATTAAAGATGTAGCTAGTAAATGCACCCATTATCGTTGCACCAAATTAGTCTCAACCTCTTGAAGTTATGTGCGATGCAAGCGACTTAGCTATGGGTGCTGTTCTAGGACAACGCAAGGAAAAAATATTTCACGCCATCTATTATGCTAGCAAAACTCTTACAGAGGCTCAAATCAATTATACCACTACAGAGAAAGAATTGTTGGTTGTAGTCTTTACTTTGGACAAGTTTCGTTCTTATCTTGTCGGTGCAAAGGTTACCGTATTTACTGATCATTCGATGCTGAGATATATTTTTGCAAAGAAAGATGCAAAACCAAGACTGATATGCTGAATCTTACTATTGCAAGAATTCGACATTGAGATAAAAGACCGCAAGGGTTCAGAGAATCAAGTTGCAGACCATCTGTCTCGATTAGAAGTTGGTAGTGAAGATGTAAACATACTTCAAATTATTGACACATTCCCAGATGAGAAGTTCTTTTCTGTAGATGCAACCCCTTGGTATGCGAATTTGGTTAATTATCTAGTGTGTGGAAAACTCCCATCGAGTGTCATGGGCCATAAAAAAGAAAGATTTCTTCATGAAGTAGTGAAGTATCATTGGAACGAGCCATATTTATTCAAGGTATGCAATGACAACATCATTCGGCATTGTGTTCCAGAAGTGAAGATGCTTTTAACCCTAAAGCACTTGCATGATTCTCCATATGGAGGTCATTTCGGTGGCATGCAAACTGCTGCTACTTTGTGAATCAATGTGATAGGTGTCAGCGCACTGGCTCTATATCCCGACACAATGAAATGTTGCAGTAGCCAATTATGAAGGTTGAATTGTTCGATGTTTGGGGTATGGATTTTATGGGACCATTTCCAAGTGCATTTGGGATTGATTAGTGATCAGGGTACATACTTTCATCGCAACCAAGTGGCAGCCACACTAAAGAGATATGGAGTTAGTCATAGAATGGCTACTACTTATCATACGCAAACTAATGGACAAGCCGAAGTACCGAATCGACAAATTAAAAACATTCTTGATAAGGTTGTGAACCCTTTGAGGAAAGATTGGTCTTCCAGATTGGATAACGCTTTATGGGCATTATGGATGGCATACAAAACTCCATTAAGGATGTCGTCGTATCAATTGGTTTTTGAGAAAGCATGTCACTTGCCAGTTGAACTAGAGCACAAAGCAATATAGGCAATTAAGCAAGTGAACATGGACTATGAAGTTGCTAGAAAGAAAATGCTATTGGATATCACTGAACTAGAGAAAATTACGCGAAATGCCGTGAAAACGTGACAATTTACAAGGAAAATACCAAATGATGGCATGATAGAATTATTTTGCAGCGATAATTTATTACGGGTCAACAAGTTTTATTATTCAATTCTAGATTGAAACTGCACCCAGGTAAATTGCGATCATGTTGGTATAAACCTTTTGAAGTTGTCAACGTATTTCCTCATAGTGCAGTCACAATCAGAGATTTACATGATGGATACCAGTTCAAAGTGAATGGCATTATTTTGGGAATATTGATCAAAAGTAGGCAGAGACCATTAAATTGGTCAAAAAAATTTAATTTTTATGGAATTTATTATTATGTAATTTTTTTTGTTTTTGCTCAAGTTTGTTTTATTTTTTTATTTTTGCAAAATAATTAAGTATCATTATCGATGCGCTTGGGCTTTATTGTAAATATAATTCGTACTATTGTACTATTACATATGAATCACCCGGAATGAAGGGCAGATCAAAATTTTCAGATCCCACCATTTGATCAAAAGTGACCTAGCTGTCTGATTTTTCTGAACTGGCGCAATTCCCATTGGACACATTTATTCTCGCCAGCTTTATATCTCTTCAGATAAAAAATCACGCCTTTCCATATTTTTCTTTCACTCGCTATAAAACCCCCTTCACTGTGCGAACTGTAACACATACAAAGCAACCATTTTTAGTCACTTTCTCTTCCCCAAGCTAGTACCTTTACAACTTTAAACCATTTTCACTCCACAAAACAAACAAAATATGGCAAGAACGAGAGGATCAGTCAAGAAAGCCACTAAGCCTTTTAAGAATACTCGTCCTTTGCAACTGCAGTTTGGGAATTAGAATCCTCCATGCCAACAGAGAAAAAGGAGTCGGTGATCTCTTTAGCGAAAGTGACCCAGGACCAGTTTCAAGACAACATTTTGGAGCAATATTTACACCTCGAATAAGGCATTCTCCTTTCATAACAGCAAGAATTGGGCAAGCAAGTCTACAAAACCATCTCTAAGCTGAAGTGGGAGACTTCTTGCACTCATCCTGGAAGCTATTCTCCTTCATTGGTACGTGATTTTTACGCTAACCTTTATGACCATGAGTTAGAGTTTATCTTTTTTTGAGAAGGATTAATCCCATTGAATGCTAAAAAATCAATGAGTTGTACAATACTAAAGTGGAAGTAGATGAACACTCGAGTTTATTTAGGATATCTCTGACGACAAAAGGGACTTGTTGGTGAAGGATTTATGTGTCGAAAGAGCGTTGTGGACAAGTTCACATCAAAAGAATTATATGATGCACCTCCACTTCCTGACACTGCAAAGCAAAATTTGGCTTCATTTTGTCAACTGCAGGTTACTGCCTTCTACTCACAACACCACAATCACCATCGATAGAATGTGTCTGATACATTCAATTGTTAAGGGTAGAAAGATTGATGTCGGTGCAATACTCCGCCAAGAAATTATTGACTGCGCCGCAAACCAAACTATAATTTTGGTTTTCCCTTCGTTGGTGATGCTACTGTGCCAATAGAAAGGGATCGTGCCCCGTGATGATGAAGAGATCCTAGAGCATAAGTGTTCGATAAATGAAGCCTCTATTGAAAGAATGACTCGTGGCAAACATACACTGACAATGAAGGGGTAGGGACCATCAAGACATGGAAAGGTAAAACCAAAGCAGAAACATCATTATTGTGCAAAATGCAAGATATCAAGAAGTTGGCCAATTCCATCAGCAATAAGTAGATCTGGCTTGTCGCTACAATAAAGGATATGGAAAGATCAAAAAATTTATTCTACGCTTATACTAGGGCCTATAACAACTCTATTGTAGCCGCATTAAGTCAGCTAAGCCCAACCCCACTCCAAAAATTTACAGTCCGAGGAAGATGACTTAGGGGACCGAGACAGATTGGTAGAATCCCCTCCCATTGTGCACGTCTCTGATGACGACAAAGAAGAGGACTCAAAGGACATTGAGGAGTGCATGCGAAGGATTGATAGCCTGGTCGAGGGTGATGTCATGTCATTACTGGTCAAGAGGAATCTGTTGTAGGAGAGGAGGAAGTCCGTGTTGAAGTTGTGAATGAAAAGGCCAAGGAAGAAAATACTAAGACAGAAGCTGCTGAGAAAGAATCTATTGAGAACATTGCCATTGCATCTGAGTTTTTGGATGCAACTAATGATAATCAAGAGTGAGATGGGGCTAGACTGGCGAAAGCTGCAGAGGTAACCAATAAGAAGCAGCACAACTCATTGGCGATAGTGGTCTATACCGGACCACTCACGGTGACCCCTCTTGCACAGGAAGCAGCTGATGATGCTAGGGCAACGCCGAAAACTGTGGAGCGACCCGAGGACCGTGCGAAGCCCAAAGACAAGAAGAGAAAGCAATCCAAAGACAAAAGGCACAATAAGGAAGAGAAAAATAGGACGAAGAAGAAACGCCGTGCAACCACATTGATGGCCGAGGAAAACTGAGTTAGTTTATTTTAAGTTTTAGTTGTAGTATTCATGCATTGCATGTAGTTGTAATTTTCATTTTGTTAGTGCACATTGTCATTGCATTTTTATTGTCATTACATTTTAATGTTAGTGCATTGGGGACAATGCAAACTTTAACTTTGGGGGAATGCATATAGGGTTTCGAAATACACCCACATTTAAATTTTTTTTAGTTTAATGAAGGATGTAAGGTTTATTTGTGGTTAATGAAAATGTGTTTGAAAATTTTTGTTACATTCGATGCTTAATTCTTGAATCATGCGAATTATTGATGAATGAGTTGGATAAATTTGACTAAATGTTGTATCTTCAGTTCTTTGATGAATGATTTAGGTTGCATTAGTAATGGATGACTAGTAGCATTCCTTGAATCTTGAATGAATCTGCCTTTTACAGCTGCTTATATATACATATAGTTATGAATAAAAGACACTCCAAAGTAGGTGTATTGTGAAATGTTAAAGAGGGAACACTCCAATTCAAGCGTTAGAAAAATGAATCTTGTCAAAGGTTGTCGCTGCATGAGTGTGTGTCAGTGTAATTACGTACTCCCTAGGGGTTTGTTGCACCCTATCGTTACTTCTCAAGAACAAGGGTACAGTAATGCAACGATATCCCTTATTCACAAAAAAAAGAGAGAGAGACATATATTGTAGAATAAATGTTGTATTGGTAGATAGAATTTAGGATTTAAAGCATGATTCTAGTTTGATGAAGTTGAAATCTTATTCATTCATACTTATGTATTGTTGATGCAATATTTTGTCAACTGAATGTGACTCATTCTTTGGGATTTCAGGTGATTCAAGTTGCTAGAATAATCATTTGCCTTAGTGAATTCTTGTGCCGCCTTGATAGTTTCTATTTTTCTTAAGGACAAGTAAAAACTCAAGTTTGGGGTGTGATAGTACTAGAAAGAACATATGTTTTCTCCCTTCTTATTGCTTAATTTGTTCCCATTTAGTTATCTTTAACAGATATTTTAGCATTTTCAGTTCAGTAAATTGCATTTTACAACTTAGTGGATCTTAGACTATTTATCTTTAATTTTGTCATGTTTTGGTACCAATGTCACTGCATGAGTATTTTCAGATTGCGTCCAGAATTTTTGCCGCACATATAAGTTGTCTGGATAAGAACAAAAATGTTTGCGCTGTCCAGCCTGGTATAACCAACTTGTACATACATAGACAACATGATTCTGATGAAAGGACACCTAGGCTGATGAAAGGAGGAGCTTTTGGATTATTATCTTCTTCAACCTACCCTTTGAAGCTTTCGGCTATGGTGGCTTAAGCCTCCTACAGGTGAACCGACGTGAAAGGGATGCAGACCAACTCTTGACAAGGAGCCCTGAGTGTGACACAAGAGGGAATAGAGAGATTCAAGTCGAGTTGTCTAGGAATAGTATTCTCTACTTGTTTCCTTTTTTTTTCCAAACGCTGGTGATTACTTTCTATTTCATGTTTGTATAGAAGTACACATGATTTCTGGGTTAAATTTTATTTTATTCAATCTTGCTTCTACTATTTAATCTTTGGGCTTGAATTTTTTTAGCATGGAAGCGTTATTACGGTCACTGACACTGGAAAGTGTAGTGACAGTTCAAGTTAACAAGCATGACAACGAAAGTTGCTTGAGGATTAGAGGAATTTAATTCACTTGTTCTTAATAGTGTTTCATTGCCATCATCGGAAGGTGTGGCTAATATGCATGTTTAAGTATTAGATTAAATATAAAAGTTAAGCTTGGTAAGATATTTACTGAATGTAATGCATCGACAATCACCTGTCCTTTTATACCTTGTGAGCAGTTAGTATTCTGTTGAATATTCGTGTTGGGGATCCCAGTTTATCATTATCATATTTTATCTTATTGTTTTCAAGTTATTTTTTTGACAACTACTCTCACAATTTATCTCGTTTCTATCTATTTATTGTATTGACATTGATAGACAAAAGACAACCATCCTCATAGGATCGATATCTGATAGAGTCATATTTGTCTACTATACTTGCATTAGCAGTGTATGCTTGAACATTATTGCTAAGACATTAAAGAACCAATCATCAACGCATCATACTCCTTTGCAACTTCTATCCAAACAACACTCTTGAAAGCTTCTTCAATAGATATTAGTTCCTCTTAGTTAAGACTAAAGAATACATCTTAGGCTTGAATATTCCACTCTTTGATCAATTTTGCATGGGATGTAAATTCAAAGAATTATGCAGAGGTGACACCTGCTGTTCAAAACCTCAAAGTGGGGTAGAGTCAGTATTACTAGTACAGTCCCTTATTGAAGAATAGCTTGTTATAGAAGAAACTTGTGCTAAACTTGCCAAACAAAAATCTCTGACTGAGGTTGACAATGGACTTGAAGAGCACATAGTAATGTTTGGCTCAGAAGTCACAATCACAGGCAAATGAGACTGTTGACGAGGTATCTACATAGAGACCGGATGAGACTTTGATTGAAAATCTTAACAAAAGGAAACTTATACTCATCAAATATAACATGCTGAGAGACAAAGACTCATCCTTCAGCATCAAGGCAGTTGTACCCTTTTTATTTGTTCCTAAGACAATAAAAACACATTTCTTTGATTAAAACTAAAGCTTATGCTGATGGAAAGGTCTCAAGTAAGGAGAACAAGCACATCCAAACACTTTAAGTTATGAATTATTAGGTTTGGCTCTGTAAAACTTCTCATATAGAGTAGAACTTTGCAAAACTATAGTAGGTAATCAATTCACCAGGTGAACTGCATAAGAGAAAGCATGTGACCAAAACTCCAAAGGCATAGAAGCTTGAGCTAGAAGATTAAGTCTCATGTCAACTACATGTCTGTGCTTCCTTTTAGGTACCCTATTCTGCTCAGAAGTATGTAGACATGTGATCCTATTCTGAATGCCAAATCAAAAAGCTCATTCGAGTGAGAATGATACTTGCCTCCCCCAATCACTTTGAAGAGTTTTGATAGAACACCCAAATTGGACGTGAACAAACTTCTTGAAATGTAAGAAACAACTTGAAACTTCAGACTTAGTCTTGAAAAAATACAACAAAGTATATCGACTGTGCATGTCAACAAAAGAAACAAAATAAAGAAAACCATATGATCCTGTTTGTGTTGGTCCCCAAACATCTGATACTACCAATTCAAAGGTAAAAGAATACATTTTTTTTTGTGAATAATCGAATGGTAGCTTGTGAGCTTTGCCTAGTTGACAAGCTGAATAAACACGAGACAACTTATTATCACTGAAAACAACATTACAATCACACAAAACACAACTAAGAATGCCAACGCAAGGGTGACTGAGTCTTTAATGCCACAACTCAACAGGATTTCCTAGCTGAGTATTGCACACCAACTTTGATTCTGGCAAACGTGTCTCAGTAGTCACACTAGTAACTCTATTTAAAGTTGTGTGAGAAAAATCAAATTGGTAGAGGCCATCATGCATGCGACCCACTATTAGAGTTTTCCCAATCTGAATATCCTTCACAAAATAAAGAAACAGATGAAACTTAAAGTAAACTCCATTATGTTTTGCAAACTGACCTACTAACAAAAAATTCTTACAAACAGTAAATACATGAAGCACATTTCGAAGTTGACTCCAAGACCAACTACTAGAGCAGAAGACCCTATGTTAGCAATAGATATTGACTCACTATTTCCCATAGATACTCTACTTGTACTTGTATAAGAGGAAGCATTCGTAAGAGTAGTCATGTCAGGAGTAATGTGATTCGCTGCTCCTGAGTTAGGATACCAGGCCTGATCCATATTAGTAGAAGAAGAGCCTTGACAAATGATTGGAATTGACTAAGATAAAGTTTGGGAAGGTGAAACAGTCGACTCACAACAATGTGACATAGACGAGCATTGAGGCATTTAAGTTACACACTTCTGTCCATCAAAATGATGATAGTTGATCGACATCGAAGAACCTTGATAACACCAGAAAAATTCTCATCAAACCTATAATAACAAGTCTAAACCACATGACCAACCTTTCCATACAATTGACATTGTGGCCGAGAATGAGACCAACCATGACCATTACCATGACCTTTTTGACGAGACCAATTTCTTCCATTTCCACTGTGTTCTTACAAGAACTCCTGAGTATAACTCCTAGAGTAACCAGTTTGTTTTGTTTGATGTCCCCCATCTTCTTTCTAGTGAGAAGTCAAATTAGCCTGCATAGGACCTTAGTAAGTAATGCTAACTGTCTTACTTCAGAATCAAGAAGTAGTTTAGTCAGCAAATTAAGTGACACCAGAGTTGCTGATGCAAATACACGAGTAGATTCATAATCCATCAAAAGCCCTGCCAAAATTATGCTTACTTGCTCTTGATCTATCACCATATTACCGGCTACAATCAAAATATCACACATGCTCTTCACCTTAAACAATAATTCTTTAACAGTATGAGCGCCTTTCTTTAAAGAATATAACGAATGATGCATACTAGAAAACTTGATGCTTGACTTCGCATCAAACCTTCTTTCAATAGTTGTCCAAACTTTAAAAAAAAACACTAGCTTTTGCAAGATACACTAGAACATCATCTGTGACTATAGAAAACAACCAATAAGCTAAAAATTTATCCCACTTTTTATGAACAAGAAACGCCAGATTTTCATCTAACTAACCCTTATTGCCAACTACAAATTGTGAAGGAATATTAATTGTGCCCAAAACATATCCCTCAAGATCATACGCTTCAAGAATCAAAAGAATTTGATGTTTCCATAGAAGAAAATTATTCTTACAAATTTTTATCGGTCATGCTTTGAAAAATACTAAACCTATTGCAAAACTATACCACCATTATCTTGTCAACGGATTTGCTCCCTTGTGTTGAAGGGATGACGAGGAGTATCAATCCATAGAAGCTTCTCTGTAGCCATAAAACCACAAGTGTAGACCCTAATTACACCAATAAAATGTTGGCTCTTGATACCATGTTAGAATAGCAACAAATGAAGAAGAAAGACTTGATTTCTAATTCAAAAAAACACCAAACAAATGAAGACTCATTGGCTATTTAATGTAGCCATGCTTACATACCAAAAATACCAGAAATAATAATCTAGTCTAACAACTAGATAACTATCTTAACCAACTAACTTTGGCTGTTTAATACTCATAACAAGCAATGACTGTCAATCATCTATCAAATTTGAAGTTAGACCACTATCGCTTGCTCACTATCATAATGAGAAAGAGAATTACCCATTTGGAAAAGCCTTTTCTTATTTTTCTTTTACAAGTTGGCTATTTCATACTTCTTTTAAGAATCTTGTTTAAGATAAGTAGGTGGAGCGAGATAAAATATTGTCAGCAATTTCTAAGTTTACAAATGCTATTAAAACCAAGAATCGGGATTACTTGGAGTAACGAAAAAGGTAGGTAGAGACATACCATAACAAAAAATTAGTTGATTTAGATGTGCAACTAAGAAAGGAGCTGGAGGAAATTTTAGATCGGGAGGAAGAACTCTAGAAGAAAAATTCTAGATATGAACAACTCATCCATACAGAAAAAAATATAAAATATTTATATAGCCATATGTTGGCTCATTGGAGGCATAACGAGATTGAAGATCTTCGATTGGAAAGTGAGGAATGGTGTCACGATGAGGGGAACTAAAAGCTACCACTATACAGTTCTTTAATAATTCATATTCAATAAAAGGATTTGTTAAGGATAGTTTCCCTTTTAAGGTTTTTTTTTCCATTTGAAAAAATATATAGAATATTGAGTTTTGAGGTCACTAATGAAGAAATAAGATCAACACTTTTTTAAATGACTCTTTTAAAGGCATCATGTATCAATGGATTACATGCGTAGTTTTTCTAGAGTTAGTGGAAGGTATTGGTAATTTGACTTCTAATCTAGTGAAAAAAGTATTTGGTGGTGTGCATCGGACTTGAATCCAAATAAGACACTATTGGCCTTTATTCTTGAAGTTGCTAACCTAAAATAAGGTGATCAGTAAGGTAGTTGTTAATGGGCTAAAAGGCCTTTTTCTTTCCTTACTTTGTTGTGTCGAAAAAATTAAGTTTTATTATTTGGGCATAGCATAACTAATAACATCTTGAGAGCACAGGAGGTAATGCATATTATGTGGATCTATATAACTGATAAATGATAACTAACATATTTTAATCACATTCTTAATGCATTTTTGGATGATTATTTATGTAAATTGGTGAGTTTGATGCTCTTAGTCCCTGTAATTCATGTTCTTATACTTAGGTGAGAATTTGGGAACAAAAGGAGTGAAAATCAAAGAAAAAGAGCAGCTTTCAAAAGCTACATGGGTTGGGCACATGCCCATGTGTCCCACACGGGTTGGACACACGTCCATGTGCCAGCCCGTGTCGATTTCGCACCCTACTTCCCAAATACGTGGAAAATACAATTTTTAGGCTTTCTGAGCATTCTAACGTAGATTTCCATCAGAGAAGATCAAAGAAAACACTCAAGGAACACCATTGGAGCCACTTCCGAAATAGATTTCCATCAAGATCGAAGACCTCCTATTAATTTCTTCTAAAGTTTTTATGGGTTTCTTTATTTCTTATGGTTTTTCTAACTTTTAGATGTTTTTATTCTGGATTATGAACTAATTCCCTAGATACCTAAGGAGGATGAAACCTATGATGAATTCTATTATTTAATTTATATTTTACATGATAAATACTTGATTCTTGTTCTCAATTATGTGGGCTTATTTCTTGTTTTAATATTTCCGGGATATTAATTCATGTTTAATGTGCTTAATTCAGTGGAGCACAAGTCCCTGTTTAAGAGTAGATCTAGCATAATTGAGTGGAGTTCCATGCAATTCTAAAAATAAGACGACATAAATCTAACGAATTAGAGTCAAATCTAATAGGGGAATCCATAGATCGAGTTAATGCGACAACAGAGGTTTTAATTGGAAAGAAATTTCAATTAATCAACCTAGAGTCAGTTGTTCTTACTCTCAAAAGAGATATTACCATAATTTAGGGATTTCTATGGATCAAAACACCAAGTGAATAAATCGTTTAAATCAAATTAATAATAATATAAGGAGTCTAGGTAGATTCTGTCCTGGGTATTATCTCTCTCATTGGTTATCTTTTGATTATTTTCCTAATTCATTCTCTATTGCGTTCTTAGTTAAATTAGTTTAGTCATTTTAGATTAAAACTCGTCACTCCAAATTGTCGGCTAAATAATAAGAAATTGTAATTACTATTACTTTTAGTCCTCGTGGATACGATATCTCTACTCATCATAGTTATACTATTGTTCGATAGGTGCGTTTGTTTTGTCATAGTTATAGTTAGTTTTGTGGCTATCAAGTTTTTGGCACCGTTGTCGGCGAGTGAAATATTAGGAACACTTGATTTTTATTAATTTAGTCATTTTTTATTTTATTTTATTTTATTTTATATTTTTTTGTTTTAGTTTAATTATTCCATTCTAATTTTTCTTTTGTTTGTTTCTAGCAGGTTCTTTTGGGTTATGACTAGAATAAACCCGTCTGGAGCATTGCTATTTGACAGTGAAATTGAAAGTACTGAGGACATCATTATTAATGAGGAGATGGGTGATAATCAAAATATTCAGGTACCTCCTACAGCAGCTCTTGTTCTTCGTACTATGTACAATTATGCTAATCCCACTCTAATTGGGGCTGAATCGAGAATTATTTGACCCACCATTGCTGCAAATAATTTTGAACTGAAGCCGAACACTATTCAGATGGTACAATAGTTTGTTCAGTTCAACGGTTTGCAAGACGAAGATCCAAATACTCATTTGGCCAATTTCCTGGAAATCTGCAACACTTTCAAGATAAATGGTGCCAGTGACGATGCCATTCATTTATGGTTATTCCCTTTCTCATTGAGGAACAAAGCTAAACAGTGGTTAAACTTGTTACGACAAGGTTCCATCACTACGTGGACCCAAATGACCAAAAAGTTCCTTTTGAAGTACTTCCTACCGGCTAAGACAACCAAGTTGAGGAATGATATCTCCTCCTTTGTGCATAGCGATTTAGAGACTTTATATGATGCATGGGAAAGGTACAAAGACTTGTTGAGATGGTGCCCTCACCGTGGGTTACCTTTATGATTACAGGTTTAAACCTTCTACAACAGTTTCAATCCTTCAACTAGGCAACTAATCAATGCAGCAGTCGGTGGAACATTGAACAATAAGACACCTAAAGCGGCTTATGAATTTATTGAGGAGATGGCACTGAATAATTATCAGTGGTAAATCATGAAGACAAAGCTGATGAAAGCAGCCAATGTCTTTAATCTAGATGTAATCACCATATTATCAAATCAGGTAGACTTACTTAATAAGAAAATTGATGGTTTATATCTTTCTACGCAGGTACATCCGATGATGCAATGCGATGCAAATGGAGGTGGAACAAATAACTAGAATGTTTACCCTTCGGTCCTAGCATAGAGAACGACCAAGTCAATTATATGGGTAATAATTCTTGGCCTCAAAATAACCCTTATTACTATAACTATAATACAGGTTGGAGGAATCATCCCAATTTCTCTTAGGGTGGTCAAGGAAATCAAAGATCGCAACCCCCTCCAGGCTTCCAACAACCACCTTATCAGCATGAGAAGAAGCCGAACCTTGAGGAGATGTTGACGAAGTTTATCTTGGTGTCAGAAACTCGTTTTCAAAACACTAAAGTAGCACTGAAAAATCAACAAGCATCAATTTAAAGGATCAAGAACCAATATTGGTCAGCTTGCTAAGTTAATTTCAGAAAGACAACAAGGTAGCCTGCCTAGCAATACTAAAAATAACCCAAGAGAGCAGCTTCATGCAATTACTGTTCAAGATGAAGAAGGGTTAGTTGAATCTAAACAAGAACCATGGCAAGAAATTATAGTAACTAATGATGAGGTTAAGGTAAGCCAAAAAGAGCAAAACCCGGTTGCCAAAGAATATAAACCTCGATTGCCATATCCCAATGGGACGAAGAAAGACCACATGAATGAACAATTTGGTAAATTCCTCAAGCTCTTAAAAAAATTACATATTGACTTACCGTTTGTTGAAGCTCTTTCACAGATGCCCAATTATGTCAAAATTTTAAAGGAGTTATTGGAAAATAAACCGAAGTTAGATGATTCGTCGACTATGGAGCTCAATGTAGTTTGCTCAGTCGTCTTAAAAAATAAATTACCCAACAAACTGAAAGATACAGGGAGTTTTACTATTCCTTGTTTAATTGGTAGTTTAAATATTGATAATGCTTTGGCTGATTTAGGGGCTAGTATTAATGTCATGCCCTACAAAATGTTTAAACAACTTGGTCTTGGGAAACCCAAACATTCTAGTATGAGTATTCTATTAGCAGATAGAACCATTAGATATCCTAGGGGTGTTATTGACGATGTGCTTGTAAAAATCTATAAATTTATATTTCCAGTTGACTTTTTTGTATTAGACATAGATAAGGATAATGGAGTACCTTTAATTTTAGGACGACCCTTCTTAGCAACTGCTAGGACTATAATAAATATTGGTACAGGTGAACTTGTACTTCGTGCAGGTGACGAGAAAATTATTCTCTAAGCATGCGATTCTATGAGAACATCTTGTGATTGAGATGAGTTTAAATATTCTGTTAATGTGAGCAACCATGAGGCTCAACCTTCTTTTCAGGAAATCCCTCGAGAGAACATGATGGAGCCATGTTACAATCAAGGTGACAGAAACCAAACAACAAACGAAGAGAAAATGCTACACCTCGATGAAGTAGATGAATGGCGAAAACATCTCAAGGAGAAACCGAAAAGACACGATGAAAAGCCAAAGCGAGGCCATGAGGAGCATGTGAATGCCAAGTTAAGGTTGGAGAAAAAGTACTACGAGATAAAAATGATCCACGAGTCTCTCTTTGGAAGCTCGAGTCAAATGGATCAACCCCATTTATAATACTGAGTATCTTTCCATACGGTACAGTCGAGGTAACCCATTCTGAGTTCGGCACATTTAAGGTAAACGATACTCGACTTAAACATTATTTTTTAATAACATTGTTGACGAGAAAGAGGAGCTTGGCTTCGTGAACCACCGTAACTGTACAAATACAAGGTAAGTCGAGCTTAGACTCTAAATAAGTGCTTCTCAGGAGGCAACCCGAGTGTTAACACTTTGCTAATTCTTTTAATTTTATTTCATGTTATTTTTAAAATTAATTAAATTAAAATTTTAAAATATAAAAAAAGTGTTTTTGACCCACATGGGCATGTCCTAGGCCATGTGCACCATGGGGCATCCGATAGTGAGTTACACGGTCATGCGACATGGTTGTGTGGCACACATGGCCTAAATACACAAGCGTGTCCTTGGCTGTGTGAGTCCTGGGACTTAATTTTTCCAAAATTTGATGCTTACACAGCCTAAGATAGTCCACATGACCGTGTGACACAGTCGTGTGAGTCCTAGAGCTAATTTTTCAATTTTAATTCAAGTTAGAGAGTTACACGGGCAAGGGACACGACCGTGTGTGAGATTGTGTGCCCCACACAGCCTAACACACGGGCGTGGGAGAAGTTAAAGAGATCACATACGACCTGGCACACGGGCATGTATGAGGCTGTGTGAAGACTGCGCTTGAATTTTAACTCGCACATGACCTAAGGGAGGTGCACACGGGCATGTGACACGGCTGTGTGGCCTAACGCAAGCCCTTACAAGATTGTGTCAGCCCTTTTATCCTTCAAACCCTAATTTTTATATTGTCTTCTTCTCACCCCAAAGCCCTACCCAACCGTCGTTCTTGTCATCCATCACCAGTCCGACCTTCTTTCCCCCTATTCGACCACCGCCGTCCGTCCTTCTCCACTCGTCGCACCACCACCCACGCCCCCATGCCCTAGCTCCTCCCTTTCCCTGTCTTTCTTCCCCATCGCGCCTACCCTATAGCCCCACCCCCTTGAGCCACACACTACCCTCCCCCTTTTTCTTTCCCCCCAACAGCCATCTCCTATATCCCACACACCGTCCCCTGACCCTCTTCTTTCCTTTCTCCCCCTTCGAGTCCCCCTCTCTCTTTCCCTCTTGTTGTTTCCCTCGCACCATCGCACGCACCCCATCTACCTCCAGCCAACCGTGTCCGTCACGTCTCTGATCACCTCCAGCGTCAGTTCCCCACCTTTCTCCTTCCCTATTTTTATTTTATTTATTTAGTTATTTAATTAATTAATTTATTTCTTTTATTCTAGCTTTATTTTATATTCTTTTATTTATTCTAGTTAGTAATTTTATTCTTATTAGTTTTAAATATTTATTTATTATTCTTATTATTGCTATGTTTATTTTAGCTATCGTAGTATTGTTTTGGTGACTTGAATTAGTATGTTCTCTTTTTCTTTTAGTTTTTGGTATTTTATTGTTTTCATTTATTATTACTAATCCTTATTATTATTACCTAGTTTGATTAAATTTTTATTCATTATTATTATTATTATTATTATTATTATTATTATTTTCTATTATTATTCTTATTATTATTTTCTTAGTCTTAGTATTATTATTTTTGTATTTTCTTATTGCTTCTTTCATGTGCCGGTTTGATTAAAGTATTTAGTTGAGTGTTCATTTTGTGATTGTGGATTTTAGTGCGATTTGACTTTTATTTTATGATTATTTGAACTAATCAATTGTGTCAATTCGTGTTTTTACTAGAATTAAAATTTGGTTATTTTTCTTTACTGCAAATTCGTCATGACGAACACTAGAGGCAAGTTTAAGGTCACTATCCTCGCTTCGAAAAAGTGAAAAACTCCAGGCGTTACCTCCTCCTCAGGCGCTTCCATCGATGCCCGCTATCCATTCTTATGATTCTCACAAGGTCCCGATGAGGACTTCTAGCAACAACTTCGATAGAGGCTGCTTGGTTTAGGTCATTGTTTGATTGGGCCGCTTTAGAGTAGGTCCAGATAGCTGATCTTGTCCGCGCCATCATTACTACAGCTCTATGCGATAGGTCCTTTCCATTATCAAGCCTACCTACTTGGAGTTGATTTTAGAGTTTTGTTAGACATTTCTCCTACAACAAGTGATTACGATCGATGACGAGCCAGGCACAATTACTTTCCGACTCAGCGGTACCGCGCGACATATGAGTGTCCCAAAGTTTGGAGCTGCATTAGGACTTTACACTGCAGAATTGATAAGTGTTGAAGGGTTTCTTTGATTATACCAGCACATCCACTACTCACCATCTCCTTGCTGGGTAGACCTCACGGCGAGTACGACGCCTTATGACCCGAGCCAATCGAAGGAGACTTCTCTACCTTCGGACCTGAGCTACATTCATGCCATCTTGACTCATAATTTGACTGGTAGGAGGGTGAGCACCGCCGTCGTCAGTACAACTGACGGATATTTCTTGGGGAGCATGGCCACGGGGCACATTTTCGATTTAGCCTACTTCATCGCTCTTGCCTTTCGCCATCAGACAGAGAGTAGTAGGAAGGGTCCTCTCTGTTTAGGCCGTTATGTGACTCAACTCGCACGATACTTCGGTGTCCTCGACACACCGGAGCAGTCCTCCTCACTGATATTAGTAGGCCAGTTGTCCCCGTAGGGATTATTGAGCATGAGCCATATGAGGATGATTGAGCTACTGCATGGAGTGGATCCTCTTCAATATCGATTATCTCATACTGATCCTCAGGATGAGCATGAGGACTTCACTGATGACGTCCCTATCCACCACGAAGTTCCCCCTACAAGTCACTGTACTACTTCTTCTGCTACTTCCTTAGCGGACCTTTTTAAGCGGTCCACTTGATTCGAGTAGCACTGCTTCGAGCGGTTCGACGGTATTGACATGACTTTGAAGCAGATCTATCAACACCTCTATATATCCTCTTCAGCACCGGTGACACAGGATACCAATGCCTCTGACAATGAGGATCATTAATTTTATTTGCTTTTCTTTTTATGTCTATTTTTATTATTCTTTTTAGTTGTTTTATTTTTATTTTCTTAGACTTATTTTTTTATTATCTTTTAACCTATATTTTTATTTTGATGGTTGTTTCTACTTGAGTTGTAACATTTTAATCTTCTTCACTATTTGTGTTTATTTTCTTATTAGTATGCTCGGAATCATGCACTACATTTAGATTTGCCTACAATTCCACTTTTCACCATTCTGGCGATTTCATCCAATATTCAGGGCAGTTTCAGTTTACTCCCTCTCTTATGATATTCTGCTTATACTGTGATTATATTTGTTTATACATTGAGGATAATGTACATCTTAAGTGTGGGCTATTTGTCTTGGATTTAAGTAATTTTCTCATACTTCCATTAGAATGAATTTTTGTCGATTTGGGATTCTTGTCGATGTTTTTTGGATTAATTTGTAGATATTTGTGTAACAACCTTAACCCGTATCTATCGCTAAATTAGGGTTACGAGGCATTACCGAACATAGCACAGTTCAGAACAGACAATTATTACAAATCTAGTTTAGTAATTTAAAACTCATCAGAACACTTATCTTAATCACTTTTGAACTTAAATCTATTACATTACTTTCATTAGCATATTTTAAAAATTATTCAGATATATATATGTCATTTCACATCATATACCAAACATATAATAACTATTTATCATAAGCTAATTATCAAACATCTCATTTTATAATCTAAGCATGGTCACATATTAAAATCAATTATTAACCACACAAAATGCAATTTTGTTATCATACAATATGGTAGAATATATTAATGTTATTAACAAACATGATATGCATTCATATCCAAACAAAATGAACCATAACTTAATTTGGGTATCGCTCATTTATGCGGCATTGATTTCATTTAAACTAACATGATTTAAAACTAAACTTACTTCTTTCCTAATCACCAAAACTATGTGCATATGACCTTGATATCTTAAGTCATTTTAAGCACAAATAACAACTATAGTTACTCATAGTTCACATGCCAATATTTTTATATGCTTTAGTATGTGCAAAATTTTATTCACATTATCAAGTGAATTGTTTCTTATTCGGTCATTTTATATAACATTCAATACATAATATATATTTAGATAAATATACTATAAACCAAATATCATGCTTATCTTTATAGTTCCAACACCTTATTCATATATACAAATACACTTACATTATCAAAGAAACTAAACCTCAAATGTTAATAAACCACATCAACTTCATTTCATCTATATGCCATTATAAACCAATTACTAAACTAACCACATATACAATTTGAATCTTATACCAAACATATGTATTTAGCTATTTTAATTCATCACATATCCGAATACACAAGCCCATTATAACCAACTTTTTAGCAACCCATAAGGCCAAACATGCACAAATTATTACATGTCATATAACCTAACTAATGACTTAGCGTCTCACTTATATTTTCAAATCCACACATCAAGACTTATACCTACCATAAACCATGACTTAATTCAAGCACTCATTAGCAAAGCATATCCACCAAATTACACATAAACTCACCTTGACCAAGATCATACACACAAACATAAACATAGCAACCATGTTTCACATATAATAAGCCAAGGCTAAGTTGCTAAAACCAAACACATAAAGCACTTGATCAAGAACTCATAAAAATCGAGCCTAATCCTAATGATCAAAGACAAGCCATTTTTGCATGGCTATATATATACAAGTCCCAAAATCAAATACTTCAACTATGCTATACATGCCATAAGCTCAAATTTAACTTAGTAAAATACCGAAAGAAATAGTTGATAGTGTGATAGACTTTGTTTACGATCCCCGAGCTCTAACGACTTCAAAATCTATAAAACAGAGGTAAACTAAAACACACAGAGAGTAAGCTATTAAGCTTAGTAAGTCATAAGAAAAAATATAAATATCAACTATTGTATATTAACACTAAGTTGACAAAGCCAAATATACATGTTCTTCAACTACAAGGTTATCATTTAAATCACTCATACACATACCATATGGCTAATTGTACAAATACACATGAACTTATTCAAATCTCACTATTACAATCACATATACCACATTTGGCCGAATATACACAATCACATATACATACACATATTTCACATTTTATAACTTTAGCATTTATACAATCAATTCAACAACCGACTTACGTTATTTTCACAACTTGGTATAAGTACATACCTGAGCCTTTTAATTCGATTTCACATTTGGTCTTCACTTAACATTGCCCGTTGAACCGTTCGAAATTAAAAAGGATACGCGAATAGTCGAAAGCTCGTACAATGCTAACGTCCCAGACGTGGTCTTACATGTAATCACATATCGATGCCACTATCCCAAACAGGGTCCAGCACAAAACAAAATATGATGCCAATGTCCTAGACATGGTCTTACACGTAACACAAGTCAAGGCAACGTCCAAGATGTGGTCTTACACAATAACATATATCGGAAATCCTATGTCATGACATATGTATCATATCTATTCCTAGGGTTCGTACTGGACTTTTAATCTCGTTCGAATCGAACTCGAAATATACCTCCTTTGCTCAATACACATTCGACCATACACAAATATATTCACAAAAATTCCATTCATCATGTAACATTTATATATTATCAAATTTAACGACATTTATATGCTTATAGACTTACCTCGGATGTTGTCGAATGATTAAATCGACTATTCGTCTACTTTCGATTTCCCCTTATCTAATTTTGTTTTTTTCCGTTCTTGATCTAAATAAATTAAAATTTAACTAACTTTTTGCAATTTAGCCCTTATTGCATAAAACACAAAATACACAAAATTTGCATATACTATGTTTAGGCCGAATATTCACAAGCTCCATACAAGTCCACATATTTCATTTTTTTCACATTTTAGTCCCTCAAAGTATTATTTTCACAATTTAGTCCAAATTACTCAAATTCATCAAAAATCCCAAGACAAAACATGTTAATCCTTCACATATCTTTAACATTTCATCATCAAACAACAAAAATTCACTAGCTATCATCAATGTAAAAACATAAAATCATCATAAATTTCAAAAATTAAAACATGGGCTTTGAAGATAACTTAGCAACGATCTCAAAAACGTAAAAATTATCAAAAACTGAAACCGAAACATACCTCAATTTACTTGAACAAAGGCCGAATACCTAGCTTGTTCTTTTCTTTTTCTATTCTTTTACATTCGGGTAGGAGAAATAAAAATAAAAAGATGATAATGGATTTCTTTAATTTATGTTTGTTTTACTATAACATTATAATATGTTATTATTATTTTAACTTTTATTTTTAATATATAAAACCATATATTATCAATATGTCGTCCACTACCTATTATTATTGGCTAAATTACAACATAAAGCCTCCAAATTATAAATACAATAACAATTAGACACTTTCATATTTAACTATCAAATTTTTATTTTACGCGAATAAGCCCTTTTTCTCAAATTAGGCACACAAACAATAAAATAAATTCACGAAACTTTCACACATGTAAATTCACACATAACACAGAAAATAATATTAAAATATTTTTCAGACTCAGATTTGTGGTCTCGAAACCACTGTTCCGATTAGGGTCAAAATCGGGCTATTACAATTTGTGCATTGGTTCATTTAATCTTTAAGACATGAGAGAATCAAGCATGATAAGTTATTTTTCAGAATTAAAAATTTTAGGTTGTTTCTCTAAATTGAATTTTTATCTTGAAGTTTGAGATCTACAAGTTTGACATCCAAACGATGATTTTTTGTGAGACTTTAAGCCTTTAAAGCATATATTTTTCATGCTCATTTTTTTATTGGTTATGGGTGTGTCAATTTGATTTGTTATTCTAGAACTTACTTCAATTATGCATGTCGAGACCACACCTTTAATTTGATATACTGAGATGATAAAGGGGCTTAGGTTTTAACCCACTTTTCTCATAAAAAACCTACCTTCTTAATTAACCCATAGTGAACTCCGTTGAGCCTAACACACCGTTTCTTGATTAACCCATTAACGTTAACCCATAACTCATTTTTTTCGTTGAAACTTTTTCCCGTTTTATTGACTCCCTTTTTGTCGAGATTTGATTTGGTTAGTTGCCTAACTATGCTCTACTGTTTGATTTGTAGAATTATTTCTGATTGTTCTAGATTAAAAAAGAAAAAAATTGAAAAGATAAAAGAATAAAATAATAATTTATCGATTATTATTTAGTTCTATGTTGATTGAGCTTGAACAGTTGAATTCATGTTTTGAGAAGAAGCTCGTTTTTGTTCTTGAATTGTTTTGATTGATGCACTTATTTTTAATTCAGTATTTATGTATTTTTCTAGTTTGATAATTTATCAACTTAATCTCGATTATAACAAACTTTTCTGGCCTTTCTCCACACCTTTAACCTAAGCCCCATTACAACCTCTTAAAGACCTTTTGATTAGTGTGTCATATCATTTTATAATGGTTGAGATTTGATTTTCAAGCAAACTTATGGTAATGACATTTCTTATTCAACTGTTGAGATCTTATTCTTGAACCTTAAACACTTTGAGTGATTTCAGTGAATTTTTAGTGAGGATGTCGATTCTTGTCGATTTTGAATTAAAGGTAATTATTTAGATAAGAGGAGATACCTATGTTTTCATGCTTTAAAAATTTTGACTAGGATTGTTTGACTCTTTAGTGCTTTTTTTAGTTGAATTGCCAATGCAAAATTATTTGCGAATTATTTTGAAACATTATTGATGAGAATTATAAATTGAGAAAGATTAATTTTAATATATGTTGAGGATTTTGCTTAAGGACAACCAAACGCTTAAGTATGGGGATATTTGATAAATGATAAAACTAACATATTTTAATCTCATTTTAATACGTTTTTTGGATGATTATTTATGCAAATTGGTGAATTTGATGCTCTTAATCCCTTTAATTCATGTTCTTATAGTTAGGTGAGAATTTTGGAGCAAAAGGAGGAAAAATCAAAGAAAAAGAGCATATTTTAGGAGCCACACGGGCCCGGCACACACCCATGTGACCCACACGGGCTGGACACAAGCCTATGTGCTAGCTCGTGTCGATTTTGCACCCTACTTCCCAAATACATGGAAAAATGCAATTTTTAGGCTTTCTGAGGATTTTAAAGTCTATAAATACCAATTAGAAGAAGAGATGTGAGAGCCATCAGAAAAGATTGAAGAAAACACTCAAGGAACACCATTGGAGCCACTTCCGAAGCAGATTTCCATCAAGATCAAAGACCTCCTTTAATTCCGTCTGAAGTTTTTATGAGTTTCTTTATTTATTGTGGTTTTTCTGACTTTGAGATGTTTTTATTCAGGATTACGAACTAATTCCCTAGATGCCTAGGGAGGATGAAACTTATGAAGAATTCTATTATTTAATTTTAGTTTTACATGATAAATATTTGATTCTTGTTCTTAATTATGTGTGCTTATTTCTTGTTTTAATATTTCTGAGATATTAATTCATGTTTAATGTGCTTAATTCCATGGAGCAAAAGTCCCTATTTAAAAGTAGATCTAGAATAATTGAGTGGAGTTGCATGCAATCCTAAAAATAGGACGACATAAATCTACCGGATTAAAGTCAAATCTAATATGAAAATCCATAGATCAAGTTAATGTGACAATAGGAGTTTAAATTAGAAAGATATTTCAATTAATCAACTGAGAGTCAATTGTTCTTACTTTCGAAAGAGATATTAGCATAATTTAAGGATTTCTACAGACCAAGACACCAAGTGAATAAATTGTTTAAATCAAATTAATAATAATTGAAGGAGTCTAGGTGGATTATGTCTTGGGTATTGTCTCTCTCATTAGTTATCTTTCGATTATTTTCCTGATTCATTCTCTATTACGTTCTTAGTTAAATTAGTTTAGTAATTTTAGATTAAAACTCGTCACTCCAAATTGTAGGCTAAATAATAGGAAAATGGTAATTACAAATACTTTTGTTCCTCGTGGATACAATATCTCTACTCACTGTAGCTATACTATTGTTCGATGGTGCACTTGTCTTTGTCGTAAATTTTAGTTAGTACGAAAAACATGCATCAATAACTAAAATGGGGTGGATGACCATCAAGGTTGATTTTTTTTTTAAAAAAAAGCCCGTGATCATATTTAGTGGGATTCTTTTATAAATATATTAATTAGAGACTAGGTTATAATGAGGCACATAAACCTTATCATGCACTATGTTATGGTGACATTAATACAAATATTATGGAATGACTCATTCATAGATTTTCAGTGGTGTCAAAAAATGGTGGTTTCAGAACTCTATTTTTGATGACTAAAATCGTAAATATTATTAGTTAATATTTATGAGTTTATTTTGAATCATATTGAATTTTAGTTAGAAGTTTTTTATTTAATGGATAATTAATTAAGGATCCAGTGTATTGACCCTAAGGTCAATTGTGTTGGAAAGTGCAGTATCGGGACCTTGTTTCCATAAATCAAACACGTAAATATTGTTATTAAACATTACGAAGTTGTTATATAGGTGAATTGAATTTTTGATAGGTAATTTACTAAAAAGTGACTAATCAAGATACAATGACTAAATTGAAAAAATTACAAAATTTAAATCCTTGGGATTTTAATTACTTAAGGACTTATAAGATAATTAAATTAAGGTTTGAAATGGTATAAAAACTTTTATGGCCTAATGGGGCCTAGAGAGAGACTTTGTTAAACACATTTCTCATACGAGAATTTGAGCCGGTTTGAAATTTCGAGTTAACTCTTCAATATTATTTTACAAACTTAGTAGAAGTTTCTATAGATGGGTGAGAGCTTGTTTGGGGGAGTTTAGGGGTATGTATTAGCAATGATGGCATAGATTAGTGAAAGGGGTGCATGAATTTTGATTGGAAGGTTGGTTGCAATTGTGGGAATTGGTAAATGATTATTTCTACTATTACATTTCTTTTATTATTTTCATTTTAATTTCTTTTGGAAAGTGGGGAGTGGACGAAGAGAAAAAAAAAAGAAGGAGAAGAGAGCTTTACTTTCTTCCTTATTTTTGCTTATTCATCCAAATGGAGAGAGAGACCATCACACCAGTTGTATGTGGGGGAAAACCATTGTTTTGGCTTATTTGGAAGCTTAATTCTTCAAGCAATTCAGGAAATTTTCTATGTCTCTCTTGATGATAGTTTTGTTATAGAGAAATCGAATGGTATGAATGGTTGTGAAGTTGGACTGAAAGCTTTGGAGAGCGAAAAATCTCTTGTAATGGTGTAAATGTATTGATTAATAGTGATAGATTTCTTAAATGTTGTAACAGGAACCTTGTTGTCGTTGTAAATGTTTCTTCTTATAAAACAAGGTTGATATTTTTTTAGCTAAAACAGAGAGACAACTATAGTAAGAAGGGGAAAGAGCTTGCTTGAAGATAGGTACAGTTGGGAGTGAATTCAGGTAAGTCCTTGAGATTTTTTTTTGTTTTATAATTTCATGAGCTATTATAATTTCCTACTACAATTATGTTGTTAAAAAAAATGGATGGATAGAATGTGGTTTGGTAAGATAATGGTTGCATTTATGTTGTCCGATTTTATTTAATATGTATTTGCATGGATGCTTAATATGTTAAATGTTGTCCAAATATAGACATAATGAAGGTAAATTAAATTGAGCCTTTAACTTAATTGATTTCTGTTGGGGATCGACTGGTATAAACAATGATATAGTAAAAGTAAAGAAGAACGAACACAAATATTTTACATGGAAAATCCTCCAAAGAGGATAAAAAAAGAGGACAAGTGAGCTTTCTACTTTTCACTATCTTAATAAATAAACGAGAGTACAATATGGAGAAAATAAAATAAATTTACTAAATGTACAATACCTAAAACCCCAAATACAAAGCTCAAAATCCCAAAGGGAAAGCTATTAAAATTGAACGTCAATAATGACAATGAATCGTAAAGAAAGAGGGAAAAAGAACACACAAGATTTTACGTGGAAACCTTTTTGAGAAAACAACCATGGGCAGATGAGAACAAAATTCACTATGTCGAATTCAAATTATACAAGAGGAGTATAGCTATATCTATTTATAGGTTGGTAAAACCATATTTTAATCAAATTCTAATAAAAGTAATGCAGTAAGGTTAAAACACATTATTCTAATCAAATATCAAATAGAGGAAGTAAACTTCTATACAGATTTCACTTGTGCAGCCTGTACCATAAACCCTAAAACCTAAAACACTAAACCCTAAACCCCAAACCCCCTTTGTGACCCTAGTCCAGTATTTTGCTTGTTGGGGATCTGCAATGGGCTGCGACCTTCGCCGTCGCAGGTCCCTTTATCTTGCCACTTGATTTTTATTTTAACAAGAATTTGGGTCACACAACTATAACAATCTCCACCTTGACACCAATTCACAATGAACAAGTTCACCACCTCTTCCATGAAACCTCTTAAGGGTTTAACTTCAACAATGAACACCAACCAAGTCTAAGCAATGCTCAAACTTGGTTATAGGAAGTGACTTAGTCATCATATCTTCAAAATTATCATGAGTACTAATTTTGCTCACAACAATATCACCACAAGCAATATTATCATGAACAAACTGATACTTAACATCAATGTACTTTGTTCTATCATGAAAATTTTGATCCTTTGTAAGAAAGATGGAACTTTGATTGTCACAAAATACTGTATTGATTTGAAGGTCTTCATTCAGTTCACTAAAGAGCCCCTTTAACCAAATAGCTTATTTACAAGCCTTAGTAATCGCCATATACTCAGCTTTAGTGGTAGATAAAGTGACAGTAGTTTGCAAAATGATTTTCCAACTGATTGCACAACCCCTAGTTATAAAGACATAACCTGTGAGAGATCTTCTTTTATCAAGGTCTCCAGCAAAATCATCATCAACATACCCAATGAATCCATCTCTATTTCTTCCAAACTGTAATCAAACATTAGTAGTACCTCGTAAGTATCTAAAAATCCATTGAACTACTTTCCAGTGTTCTTTACTGGGATTCGCCATGTATCTACTAACTGCACTGACTCTATATGATAAATCTAAATGTGAGCAAACCATAGCATACATAAGAGATCCCACTGCACTAGAATATTGAACATGTGACATTAAGTTAATCTCTTCATATGATTGATGAGACAATGTCAATGAAAGTCTGAAGTGGGCTACTAATAGAGTACTAACAAGATTGCCATTCTACATATTGAACCTGCAAAGAACGTTCTCAATGCACTCTTTCTGACTTAGGTACAATTTATATGTTTTTCTATCTCTAAGGGTCTCTATACGAAGTATCTTCCTTGCTGCTCCCAAATCATTCATCTCAAATTCTTTACAGAGTTGGGCTTTGACATTTCTTATCGCTCATTTATATTTCGCTGCTATCAACATTTCATCAACATAAAAAAGTAGATACACAAAAGAACCATCATTCTTTTTATTAAAATAAACTATTAGAGCTGCTTCTTTTTAAATCATGAGTAGTAATAAAAGAATCAAACATCTTGTACCACTACTTTGGTGATTGTTTCAAGCCATAAAATGACATCTTCAACAAGCAAACATAGTCCTCTTTTTTTGTGACTATAAAGCCCTCTGGTTGTTTAATGTAAATATCCTCCTCAAGTTCTCTATGTAAGAACGTTGTTTTCACGTCTAACTATTTGAGCTCCAAATGATACATGGCCACAATACCAAGTAAGACTCGAAACGAACTATACTTCACAACTAGAGAAAACACATCTAAGAAGTCTAGACCTAGAATCTGACTATAACATTTTGCAACAAGCCTTGTTTTATATCTGGGTTCTTCAACTCTTGGAGTCCATTCTTTTCTTTTGAACACCCATTTAAAACGAATAGCCTTCTTATATTTAGGAAGCTTCACAAGATCCCATGTTTTATTCTTGTTGAGTGATTCCATCACTTCTTGCACGGCAAACATCCAATTTTTTGAGTCTTCACAGCTAACTACCTCGGAATAAGTAGATGACTCTTAATTTGCAACTACACTTTAGCCACATTAAAAGCATAAGAAACTAGATCAACCTCGGCATACCTCTTTGGAGGTTTAATTTCTCTTCTAGCTTTATTTTTCGTAATAGAATATTATGGTGAATAAATGGCTATATTCTGAATTTTTGTACTAACTTGAGGGGTCAACTCTGTTGTAGATCCTAGATCAATCTGAAGCTCGACCTACTTTTGCTTTTCTTTTCTGGAAGACTCTTTAAGAGATAAGTTAGGTAGAATAGTAGTTTAATCAAATATAACATCTCTTCTAATCACAACTTTTTTCTTTTCAGGACACCATACTTATACCCTTTAACACCAGTCTTATAGCCAAGAAAACAATTTAATGGGTCTCGATTCCAATTTCCCATTATCAACATGAGCATACGCAGGCACCCAAAAATTTTCAAATCAGAATAATCAATAGGATTACCAGACCATACCTTTTGTGGAGTCTTTTTCTCAATGGCAACTGATAGAGACCGGTTAATTAAGTAATAAGCGGTAGAGGCTACTTTAGCCCAAAACAACTTCAGCAAACTAGCATTTGATAACATACATCGAACCCTTTCCATGATAGTTCTATTCATCCATTTTGCAATGACGCTTTGTTGTAAAGTATGATGAACTGTCAAGTGTCTCATGACCCCTTTTGATTTGTACAAGTTATTAAACTCATCAGAACAGAACTCCAAGCCATTATTTGTATGGAGGTGTTGTATCTATCTTCCGGTCTGCTTCTCGATCATAGTTTTCCAAGCCTTGATTGTAGAAGACACTTCACTTTTTTGCTTCAGGAAGAACGCTCAAACTTTTTTGAAAAAGTCATCAATAACTATCAGCATATAATTAGCGCCACCCTTCGAATGCACTCTAAATAGTCCCCAAAGATTAGAGTGAATATAATCAATTGTTCCGTTCGTGTTATGGATTCCTCTTGTGAATCAAACTCTCTTTTGCTTCCCAAAAACACAGTGCTCAAAGAACTTCAGTTTACTAATGCCTTACCTATCAAGAAATCCTCTTTTGCTCAATTCTGTCATGTCGTTCTCACTCGTATGCCTTAGACGCGTTTGCAAAAGTCTAGTAACATCACCATCTGACAAGGAAGAGGAAATGATGGCTGCATCACCAGTAATTGTTCAGCCATACAAAATATATAACTTTACAGTTTTTCTACCCTTTCATCACAATAAGGAAACCTTTGGAAATCTTCGGAACCCCACTTTTAGCTGTGTACTTGTACCCTTTTGAATCAAGAGTATTCAATAAAATCAAATTTCTCTTAAATTTTGGGACATGTTGAACGTCACTAAGTGTTTTGACAACTCCATCAAACATCTTAATTTTAATCGTTCTAACACTTGCAATTTTACACGAAGCATTATTTCCCATCAAAATAACACCTTCAGAAACTGTTCATAAGTTGTAAACAAATCCTAATTGGGACTCATATGGAAAGTGAAGCCAGAATCAAGGATCCACTCATCGCTCACTTTAGAGTTGTTGGCAGAAGCAACTAGGTGTTCATCATCACTATAGTTTTTTGTAACATCAGCTTCACCAAATTTTTTGGTTGTTTTCCCTTTTGATTCGCAGCCTCTCTCTTGATCTTGTTCTGCAATTTATAGCACTCAGATCTAATGTGCCATTTCTTCTTGCAGAATTTACATGTTTTACCTCTGTTTGAAGATCTTGATCTACCCTAAGATTTACTGCTAGGATTCCGTTCCTGTGTCCATCCATGATCATTATCATTTTTTTGTTCTTGTCTCCCACGAACAATGAGACCTCTCCCTGAAAGTCAGATCCAACCACAAGATGTTTCATCTTGTCATACGAGGTTAAAGAAATAGAGACTTTGTCAATTGTGAGAGATTTGCGGCTACACAAAATTATGTCTCTAAAGGTTGAATAAGACGCGCAACGAGCAAAGTAGAATTAACCCTAAATCTTCTTTATCATACTGAACCTCCATGGCCTCCAAATCTGAGAAAATTTCTTTAAACATAGTTAAGTGTCTATGCACACACGCACCTTTCTCCAAACGATGACCATAAAGACGCTACTCCATATATAACTTACTAGTCAGGGTTTTCGACATGCATAGCCACTTCATTTTTGCCTAAAATGTAGTGATGGTCTTCTCTTTCATCACATCCTGCAACATTTCATTAGACAAATGCAGATGTAATTGCGTTAACGCTTTTTGATTTTTACGCTTATTTTCTTCCTCCGTCAACATCAAAGACATTTTATCTATCTCTAGTAGGGCATCCTCCAAATTCATCTCCGCAAGAACTGCTTGCATCTTTATCTGGCACAAAATGAATCTAGTGTTGTGGTCCAACAGTGAAATTTCATACTTCAGTAATGCTATTATTGTAATCGAGATAAGCAACCCAAAATGCTCTGATACCATTTTTTTAAAATTGAACGTCGATAATGTTAATAAATCACAAATAAAGAGAGAAAAAGAACATAGGATTTTACGTGGAAACCCTTTCAGGGAAAAACCACGAGCAAAGGAGAATAAAATTCATTATGTCAAATTCGAATGATACACCAGGAGTATAGACTATGCCTATTTATAGGTTTGTAAAATCATACTCTAATCAAAGTCTAATAAAAGTAATGCAGTAAGGTTAAAACACCTTATTCTAATCAAATATCAAATAGAGGAAGTAAACTTTTATACGAATTCCACATGTGCAGCCTGTATCGTACCACGAGGGTCTCCTGCCCTTACACCCTCTATTGCTTATTGGGGATTTGTGATGGGCTATAGCCTTCGCCCTCGTAGATCCCCTTATCTTTCCACTTGTATTTTATTTTAACAGGAATATGGGTCACAAAACTATAACACAAACTGATAAACAAAACCCTAAATCTCATAGCGCACTAACAAAAGAGGTATAAAAAGTATTCATAATTATCACGAAACTCGCACCAAAACTCATATGCGACTACATCTTATCGCCCTTAAAGAAAATACCTTACTTATTGGCATATCAAAATAGGGATTTAATGCCCCTTTAAATAAGCTAAGATTAGAGTTCTAATCATACTAAAATATCATTGATATAATAAGAGTTTAACAGAGAAAATTAACCCTACTAAAATTAGAGTTCTAATCATACTAAAAAAACCCTGACGTAATTAGAGTCCAACTGGGAGAAAAAGTCTTGCTTGAAGTCTAAAATGAAACTGCTAAATAGGGGATCACGTCGTCTTGGCCTCATCATGACGTCTCAAGTCCTGTTGTCGTGATCCTCCTCATTGCAACATCGCCTTCTGTTTTGCAAAAACTTTGAATCACACCCTACAAATCTCCACCTTGAATCGTATTTATCACGCCTCCTTTTCCATGTCTCGTTACAAGCCAAAATCAAATTTTGTAAAATGTTACCAAGTAATAATACTCGAATAGGAGAGAAAATATTAACTCTCTTCACCTTGACTATAACCCTCTACGACCAACCTTTCCTTAAATACTCTACGGACCATTCAAGTCCTCAAAACCAAAAGGGGCTAAGATCTTTCTCTAAATCAGGCACGTGCCTGACATCTGACACGCTAACCTGATTAGGTGTAGAGAACAACAAATTATCACGCTTGTCCTTCACCACCTTAGGTACCTCCGTAATTATCTGAAACTGCTAGAAACTAAAATTTGTGATCCTTTGAAATTGTCGATATCCAAAATCGTTGTTGTGTCATCAAATGAGTCAATCTATGGAAGTTGAACATTGGATTTGATACCATTTTGTTAGGTATTGGCCCTTATAGACAACGATATAGTTAAAGTGGAGAAGAACGAACAAAAATATTTTGCGTGGAAAATTCCTCCGAATAGGATAAAAACCAAGGGCAAACGAGGCTTCAGCTTTTCACTAACTGAGTAAACAAACAAGAGTACAATATGGAGAAAATAAACCATACTAAATCTACATTACCTAAAACCCTGAATACAAAGCTCAAAATCCCAAAGAGTAAATTGGTAAACAACACCCTAAATCAATACGATAATCACAAAACGGGTATAAAACACTCTCCATAATTACCATGAATCTCTCACCAAAACTCATATGCAACTATATCTTGTCGCCCTCAAAGAAAGACCCTTACTGATCGGTGCATCAAAACATGGATATAAGGCCCTTTTAAATAGGCTAAGAGTCCAAATTAATACTTTTTGCTGTTGTCTTAATTTGTTCTATTTGAATGAATAATATTCAATTTATGTGGTCTGAATACTAATATACTGATGTTGGTTAGTTTGGTTAAGTCGATTTTGTTATTACATGTTAAACAATTGTATATAGTGTGATTAAATGTTGTCCAAAGTTAGACTGTCTTATCATATTTGTAAAATTAAATGCTTGAGATAATGGAGTGTAATGCTATCCAAAGCAAGGCATTTTGTTAACTATCTCTCGAATTTAAATGCATGCTTCATTAATGATGTACTATTGTATAAAACATGTAAAAATGCTACCCAAATTAAGGTTAATCAAGTTGTCTACATTGATGTTAAATTGAGTCATCAAGTTGTCCATTTTGATATCTAAATGAGTCATACAGTTATCTTATTTGTGTAAATAAATATTGTTCGACTGTAGAATATTTCAGCTGGATAATTTGACGTTCATTGCATCCTATTTTCAAGGAAAAATTTTGTCCAATTGTGACTCGTTTAAGATGTTCAAGTTGTTGAGATAATATGAAAATAAGGTTGTCATGATCAAAAATTTAATGTTGTCCAATTAAAGTTTGTTGAAGGGGGTTCAAATGGGGGAAATTCATGGGGTTCAAAAGTTTAAATGAGATGTTGTATGATGAAGTTACAACAATTTTGTTTATATCAAGGTGAATTAATTATGTTAGAAATGTATTTAATTGTACCTTATAATTGTTGGTGGTTGTCTGATGTTCTAAAGAAAGACAAAACTATTGCGTTTTGCTACCTAATTCAACATAATATTGCTGCTTGCATTAACTAAAATTAGTTAAATTGAATGTGAATGTTGTTCGGTTAATGTATATAAATATATTCCTTAAAGATGGTACTTAAATGTTGTTCGAATTGCGTTAGTGAGCTCTTGGAACTCAAAATTTAGTTTTAAATTTAAATTAGTATATTGAGTTAGGGCCGGGTGATGGTTGTTGGAATTATAATTAAGGTAAATTTCTTGTTTCTTCTCTTTTAAAATCTTCTAGGCTAACCAACTAATGTAAATGTGAAGTTGTCTGTAATTTTCAAATGTTGTTGATTACTAGATTATATTATATTTAATACTATCTAATTTTTATGAATAACAAAGTTGTTCAAATCCTATATTCAATGTTGTTTGAAAACTTCATTTATTAATCTATCCACAAATTTGTAACTTATTGCACATTAATGATGCTTTTGTGTTGTGTTTTAATGTTGTCCGTTAAAGCATGTTAAAGCTATCCGAAATGAAAGGAAATTCAGTAGGGAAATTGGTCAAATTGATAAGAAAATTTCATATTAAACCTTATGATTCTTACCATGTTAATTTCTGTCCAAAATAGCCCAGGTGCCTGCGAAGGTGAAAGTATACTTTTTAAGTATTACCGGGTGCCAGTGATGTGTAGTCAAAGAAAGAAATGAGTGTATGATTGAATGTTTACTAGTATAAGTTTAATGATATGTTTATATAATTCGAATTGAAGTGAGAATAATTTTTTTTAGTCTTGGGCACTTAACATGATCAGGTTGAATATGTATAACATAGTGACTTCAAGTATTAAGTACGCGGTAGATCAATATAGGATTTACATCTTTTACTCAGGATAGAATTGATTTCACTAATATTCCATGCTTAAGTTATTGAAATAGCACTGAATACTTTTCTCAGCGTGTGGTTTGTTTCTCCGTGCATAGGTTAGATGTACTTCAATGTGACACGCCAGATTCGGGGCCTAACTTCTAGGTCAGATTTGGGGTGTTATAGGGCACATATTACTTTAGACGTTTCGATGAGGCACTAGGTGTCAAATTACTTTGATTATACCGATGAGCGCTGGGTGGAAACTTATGCTTCAGATATTCCGATGAGGCACTGAGTGCCAAATTGGTGTGTTTGTTACACAATTCAAAATGGTATCATGTAATTTATTAGCGTCATCATTGTTGGGCAACCCAAGGTGACGAATCCGTGTACTTGTATATATAATGGTCATAAAGGTGACAAAATGAAACTAATGAAAATATGAAATAGGACTTCATGTGATCTAATCTAAAAAGGAGCCCGAGGGCACTTGAATACAAGTAATGCTTATAGACTTAGAGTTATTAAAATGTGGACATGGGGTTGAATATATATGTGAAATGTATACAAAATGATAATGGAATATTGTTTGTGATTTAAATGGTAGGTTTAGATATCTATGTGATAAATAGGAAGTAGTATGATTTAATCAATATGTTGTACTCGGTGTTAAACTCAAGTTGAAATATGTTGCGTACTGTATTGGAATAGTGAATTGTGAATGGATTTGGATTGATAAAATGAAAATTGAACTTATAATGAGATTGAAAGCATGTTACCTATTAAATGTTGGTAGATGATGCACTTATGTGCCAGTATAACTATTTTGATTTTATCTAATGATGTATTGTGATGTTGATTTGTAATGGAAGATGATTGATCTATGCCTCTGGCTTGTGTCTAAGTCAAATTAGTGAAAGATATAACAGGCCAATAGGTTAGGAGAAATATAAATTGCGATATATATAAATATCGATAGTACACGAAAGACCATGTGATGCAATTAAACAAGCATAAGGACTGATAAGGAAAGATAGCAAATGAATTAATTCGATTCGAAAATGAAATCTCAGTATTCCCATCTCTTTCGAGGTAAATTTCGGGGACAAAATTTCCAAAGGGGATGAGAATTGTAACAACCCAATTTTCAGTGGTGTCAAAAAACGGTGGTTTTCAAACCTTATTTTTGACGAATGAGATCGTAAATATTATTATTTTTGAATTATATTGGATTTCAGATAGAAGTTTTTTATTTAATGGGTAATTAATTAAGGTACAATTGTATTGACCCTAAGATCAGTTGTGTCAGAAAGTGAGGTCTCATGACCTCATTTTCGTAAAATGAACCCATAAATATTGTTATTAAATATTTACGGAGTTTTCATATAGGTGAATTGAATTTTTTTATAGATAACTTTACTGAAAAGTGACTAATACAATGACTAAATCGAAAAAGTTACAAAAGTTAAATCTTTGAGATTTTAATTGTTTAAGGACTTATAAGATAATTAAATTAAGGTTTGAAATGGTATAAAGAAATTTAGGGCCCAATGGGGCCTAGAGAGAGACTTTGTTGAACACATTTCATATACAAGAATTCAAGACAGTTTTAAATTTCGAGTTAACTCTGTAAATATTATTTTACAAACTTAGTAGAAGTGGGGATATTGGCCCTATTCTGCTGGCTTGTAATGGCCAGCCAACTATATGGGTGAGAGCTAGTTCATTCGAATGGAGAGAGAGACCATGACACCGGCTGCATGTAGGGAAAAACCATTGTTTTGGCTTTCTTAGAAGCTTAATTTTTCAAGCAATTCGGTAACTTCTATGTTATCTCTTGATTATAGTTTTTTTAGAGAAATGAATGGTATGAATGGTTGTGAAGGTGGACCAAAAGCTTTGGAGAGGGAAATATCTCTGCTAATGGTGTAAATGTATGGATTAATAGTGATGGATTTCTTAAATGTTGTAGCAAGAACCTTGTTGTCATTGTAAGTGTTTCTTCTTCTAAAACAAGGTTGATGTTGTTTAGCTAAAGGAGAGGAAGACGACGGTAGTAAGAAGGGGAAAGAGCTTGCTTGAAGATAGGTACGGTTGGGAGTGAATTTGGGTAAGTCCTTGAGATTTATTTTTTTGTTTTATAATTTCATGAGCTATTATAAATTTCTGCTGCAATTATGTTGTTAAAAAAATGGATGGATTGAATGTGGTTCAGTACGAATGATGGTTGCATTTTTGCTATCCTATTTTCGGTCAGATTTAATATGTATTTGCATGGAAGCTCCATATGTTAAATGTTGTCCAAATATAGACATAAGGAAGGTAAATTAAATCGAGCCATGAACATGATTGATTTCTTATGTATTTAATGTTATTAATCTCCGAGTTGAATAATTCCGCTGCTATTCGAACAAATAAGAATTTATTGTTGTCCGATTTAATACTTTTTATTGTTGCCCAAATTTGTGCAGTCCATTTTTCTGTTTGAATGAAATAATGTTCCATTTATGATGTTTGAATACTAATATACTAATGCTGGTTAGTTTGGTGAAGTCAATTTTGTTATTACACGTTAAAAAATTGTATTTTGTCTGATTAAATGTTGTCCAAAGCTGGACAGTCTTATCATGTTTGTTAAATTAAATGCTTGAGATAATAGAGTGTAATGTTGTCCAAACAGGACATTTTGTTATGTGTTTTTCGAATTTAAATGCTTGCCTAATTAAAGATACAGTGTTGTATAAAACATGAAAAAATGTTGTCCAAATCAAGGTTAATCAAGTTGTCCATATTGATGTTAAATTGAGTTGTAAGGTTGTCTTATATGTGTGAACAAATATTGTTCGAATAGAGAATATTTAGGCTGCATAATTTGATGTTGTTGGACAAAACACGTTAGCGAAAAAATATAAATATAAATAAACAAACATGTATATAAAATAAAATAAATATTTGTATTTAAAATAACATATACGAAAAAAATCAATTAAATAAATAAGATTATCAAAACCAGAAATCAAATGAAAGAATTGAGTTTTACTAGATGTTGAGGCATGTTTTACACAGTTTTCTTAAGACAGATTCGACCGCTCCTATAGTACTTTGAGAAATGTTGGTCGACTATCTCCAATGATAAAATAACAAGATGATTGAAACAATAGCACCTCTGCAGTAATTAACGAACAAACATTGTCTTCTTCTATCATCGAAATGTTGGAAAATATGGAGAGGAAAAAGAGAAGTATTTTCGAGAGCAAAATAAACTCGATGAGGGTGTGTGTATAAAAAGTTCTGTAGAATTCTTTAGGCTCTTATAAATGAGATGTTGTATGATGAAGTTACAAAAATTGTGTTTATATCAAGGTGAATTAATTATGTTAGAAATGTATTTAATTGTACTTTGTAATTGTTGGTGGTTGTATGATGTTCTAAAGAGGGACATAAATATTGTGTCTTGCTGCATAATTCAACATAATATTGTTGCTTACATTGATTAAAATCAGTCAAATTGAATGTGAATGTTGTTCGATTAATGTATATAAATATACTCTTTAAAGATGGTATTTAAAGGTTGGCCGAATTGCGTTAGTGAGCTCTTGGAACTCAAATTTCAATTTTAAACTTAAATTAGTATACCGAGTTAGGAACGGTTGATGGAATTATAATTAAGGTAAATTTCTTGCTTATTCTCTTTTAAAATGTAAAGTTTTGTAATTTTCAAATGTTGTTGCTTTCTAAATTACATTATATTTAATATTATCTGATTTTTATGAATAACAAAGTTGTTCAAATCTTATATTCAACGAAAACTTCGTCTATTAATCAATCCACAAATTTGTACCTTATTGCACATTAATGATGCTTTTGTGTTACGTTTTAATGTTGTCCATTGAAACAAGTTAAAGCTAATTTAAATGAAAGGAAATTCGACTGTGAAATTGGTAAAATTGATAATGAAATTGCATATAAAATCTCAAGATTCTTACCATGTTAATTGTTGTCCAAAATAGCCCAGGTGCGTGCGAAGGTAAAAATATGCTTAATAATCATTACTGGGTGCCAGTGATATGTAGTCAAAGAAAGAAATGAATGTATGATTGAATGTTTACCAGTGTAAGTTGGAATGACGGAAAGTGCAAGTGCACACAATCGCATTAAGTAATAAAGTCACAAGTAAATGTCGAGTTATCGTACTCACATGGACTGTGAAAAGAATTATTTATGAATGCAATTTAAAAACACTTTGGTGAAAAAAATATTTTGATTTGAGGAGATGATTAAAAACTAGGAATTTAACTAAGTAAAATAAATAAAAATAAAATAAAAGTTCCAATGCACAATTTCAAAAGATGATTTTAATCAAGATGACATAATTGTGCTAGATTAATTACATTTCATAACTTACAATTATTAAACTCATGTTCATGTTGTTACGAATAAATTCACGGCAACTTGATAATTTGCTAACTTATGAACAGACTCACCTACTAAAGTCCATTTATCTCTTAACTATATCTCTATGTCAATTCAACCGATTAAACAAATTTTAATAAGCAAATGTGTTAATGCACATACATACTTATGAAATCAAAATAATCTCTTGTACATATCTCTATGCCAATTCAAACAATTAATTAAATTCTCATAAGCACATAAAAGGTTACGTGAGGTAACAATATATTTCTACCTTGAAACAGTTTACTCACAATAATCTTAGAAGTTATGCAAGGCTAATGTATCGTTAGATAACGTTGCTAATTTAACTCTCAACTACCTTAGATGATTAAACATGCACTGATTAAGTATCGTGTCAATTAATTATGATTTCAATCCGTTTAAATAATTAATTCATTAGTTACCTTACAATTGTAATGCAAGAATAACTTAGTAATGGTTTTACTTAATCAAACATCATACTGAGACCTATAACAACACAAACACAATTTTAATAACTCAAGTAGAAAAATGCAATCAACCTAACAGGAATTAAATTTAAGCCATATTAATTAAATTAAACATATCAACATCACAAATATTCATGGATATGTTCATAACAACAACAATAAAATTAAAAGGATAAGGAACAAGAATCAAATCCGGTGTTTCTCCGAGGCTTAACTAGTTTGCTCCGCTCCTCTTTCTCCGCTTGTTCTTGTTGAACCAAGGCTTCCAGGAACAGATGAATGCTGCTCCAAATGGTGGTTGAATGACTCTTTTTCAAAAGGTGAAATCGGCAAGGGAATGGGGAAAAAAATGAAGAACAATGAAGAGAGAAAAGTGAGAGAGAAGTGAAGAATGAATGGTTTAGAGATGTGTTTCAAATGAGCAGGCAATGGGGTATTTTTAGATTGAGTAGGCTGCTAAAAAGAGCAAAAATCATCAGCCATAGAGTCCCCCCATGGCCGGCCACAAATGTGGCAAGTTTGAAGGCTTCAAACTTGCTATTTTAAGGTAGGGGCAAATCTAAAAAGGCATGAATAGTGGAGTGTTTGAATGCAAATTGAAGGAGTCTTCAAGGCTATTTTGCAAGCCAAATAATCAGCCAAACAAGCTCATTGGGTCAGCATGTGGGACGATTTTGGGCTGCCCAATGCTCGGTCGGATCGGTTTTCTCGGTTCAGCTCAACTGGGCCACTTTTCATAATTAATTAATAATAATTATTTAACCCTAAATAAATTAGACTAAAATTAAAATTAATTATATTATGAATTAGTATTCATAATTTGGACTACCTTCTGCTGAAAAATTCATTCGCCTAGATGCTTTAAAAATTGCTTCTCGATTTTGTGCATCTAGAGAGTCTACCGAGCCAATTTTCCCCCTTTGTGCAAATCTGTCAAAAATGATCAAAATTAATCAAAATTTATTATAAAATTAATTAAAATTCAACATGTTAATAATTTAAGTACAAATTAATTATTTTATAATTATTATATATTTTTGACAAGAATTTTATCAAAATTGCATGAATTTGAGTTAAAAATGACATGAAAAAGTGTGTATATTTTCGTGTTTCCATAAGTATAATGATATGTTTATATAATTCGAATTGAAGTGGGAAGAATTGTTTTTAGTCTTGGGCACTTAACATGTTCAGGTTTAGTATGTATAGCGTAGTAACTTTGAGTAGTAACTACGCGATAGATCAATATATATGTAGATTTACATCTTTAACTTACGATAAAATTGATTTCGCTAATATTACATGCTTAAGTTATGGAAATATCACCGAGTACTTTTCTCAGTGTGTGGTTTGTTTCTCTGTGCGCAGGTTAGATGTACTTCGAGATTTTCCAAGCATCGACCTTAGTATCCATCCACAATCTCGATTTTAGAAATGTTTAGTTGTTCCATCCTTAGTTATAATAGGCTACTAGGCTAGATTCCGCGGTATTAAATAATATTACAAATAGACTTTGATCTTCATAGTCTAGTACTAGTAAGGATGTATAAATATATTGTTGATCAGTTGTATGTTATTAGTTGCATATATAGACAAAACTCATATTTACTTAAGTTGGTTTACGGAATGCATATATTTGCTTGATTTTAGTCTCATGAATTGTATAATTTTAATTTAATTCTGAATAGATCGTGGTTGCTCTGGCAATGAATGTGGCATACTGTCATTCGGACTCGGCGATTGGGTCAAGTTTAAGGTATTACAGATTACTTGCTTGTAATCTACCCTATTTGCGTTCCTTGCTTCTAGGGTTTATCTCGTCTGTTTACTTCAAATTACTTTTGTCTCCATTCTCTAGTAGACTCTTATTTGTACCATCGTTCAAGTTTACAATTTCTTATGTAATGGTTTCCCTATGGAACTAACTGTAAGACTATTATACTTGCAACATACTATCCTTAAAAAAGAATAGTCTTGATAGACATATCTATCATTGGGATACTATTTTTGGGTATCTCTCTGTCTCTCTTCCTCATCTGAGTTTTATAAAATGCCCTCTGGTGTTCCTTAATTGTGGAACCATAATTGAAAATTTGGATACAATTCTTCTCATTCATCATTACAACAGACATTATTAGTACATTCTTTCCCATATCTATTTCTAGCTGGGTCATCACCCGTATACCTTACGACTTCTCTAACTACTGTTTGGCAGACTGCTTTCTCTTTCTACTTCATTTTCCTTCATGATGATCTACCGTACGTCTATCATCTTGATGCACTACCTTGTATCTATAGTTCTAGTAGTTTGTCATGCATTGCCATAGCAGAGCTATAGTATTTCCCTACATGTCCTCACAATAAGCTTCTTGGTGGACTTTCTACACTGCTTGGGCTGAGCGAATGTCTTACACACTATACCCTATGTTCAATATATTGGCGGGCTCCATTAGTTTCCATAGCCAAGCTATGGTCTTAGACATCATAATCCTTGTATTTACGGTCCTAGCAGACTTCCCCGTCTTTAATGTCCCAGCGGACTATACTGGCTGTGTAACACCCCAAACCCGGCCTAGATGTTACGGCTGAATCTGACGTGTCACATTGAAGTATTTTACGAAATCGAAGTCTGATGGAGAAAATCGTCCAGTAAAAATCCAATTAGTTCTCACTTCTTAAAATCATTTGGTAAGTTATAAGAAAAACACCACGCGGTACAAACGGCTTGTTATTGGAAATTTAAATTTGTGGAGGCTACTCTATTTAAGATTATTTTGAAATTGAAAATACGTGTTTGTCTTGAAAACAATGTTTCTTGTGAAAACTTATTTGTTTCCATTAAGCAGTTAAAAATAAGCAAATAAAACCCAAATAAAAGAGAATTAAAATACCAGAGGCCTTGTAACACCCCTTACCTGAGAATGTTGCCGGAGTCGAGCTTGAGGCATTACGTTACTTAACTTAAAAATTCGGGGTAGAAAATTTTACTTTTGAAATTAATTTCACTATTT
Source organism: Gossypium raimondii (assembly GCF_025698545.1). Lineage (NCBI taxonomy): Eukaryota > Viridiplantae > Streptophyta > Magnoliopsida > Malvales > Malvaceae > Gossypium > Gossypium raimondii. Next base: position 23,306,835 of record NC_068565.1, read on the forward strand.
ACAACGAAGTTGTCCACCTCCGCAGCAGTTACTAATTTAGTTATAACTCGAAGTAAAAAATTCAAAATTTAAATCCACAAATTTTCCCTGAAACTAGACTCAAATTTATTCTTACCATCAATTTTTCAGAATTTTTGGCTCAGCCAATTAGTATAGTTTATTAGTTAAAGGCTCCCCTATTCACCACTCGACTATCCTCACCTCTTGTCACTAAAAATACTATTTCTCATTGTAGGGTTTTCATATGGTGTTCTCACTTATTTACACAGAAAATAGACTCAATAAGGAATCTAGACATATAAACTAAAACTCATAACCATTTTTTTCCAATTTTTAATGATTTTCTAAACTCAAAATAGAGGACTCCGAAAATAGTTCTGACCCTGTCTCACTAAAATTCACGTATCTTAAAATATAAAATTCATTTTGCTACACCATTATTTTTTTATGAAATTAGACTCAATAAGATTTAATGCTATATATTATTCACCGTCTAATTCATTTTATACTATCCTAGGTGATTTTTCAAATTCACGTCACTATTGCTGCTTGAAATCTGTTTCTTTGCAAATTTTACTCTTTCATGATTTCTATGCATGATTTATCACCTAAACAATTGTAACAACAAACACCTTCATACTTAGCCATTTTAAAAACCATTCATCATCAAATACTTACGTATCATTCTTTAGCAAAATCATAAATAAAAACATTCAAAATAACTAAGTCCCTATACATGCCATAACCCAAACATGGTTCATCTTAAAATACCGAGTTATTGCCGTTGATAGTGTGGACGATCTCCGACGTCTTTAAGTTCCCGAAAGTAGCTTTACAATACTATAAGAGAAAGAAGTAAGCATAAATCTTAGTAAGTTTACTAGCAAATAAATAACAACATTTAAGACAAATAATTAAACTCAAATGTCAAGATCTCTAGTTTACTCTTTATTTAATCTCATTCTCGTTCTCTTGCTGGTTTACTTAGTTAACTCGTGATCGTAACTTATTCTTCTCCTGCTGAAACATTGAGTATCAATTGATAATATAGTAAGTTCTTAACTCTTATAACTCATCTGAGCTTGTCATTTATGCTTTTAAATGAACTTTCATTAACATGATTCATTTACTAGCCCGTTCAGCCACGTTGGAATAATAAGGATACTTGGGTCTTTTCTAATAATAACATGCCAAAGACATGTCCCTGACATGGTCTTACATGGGATGTTCTCATATCGGTGCCCATGCCATGTCCCAGACATGGTCTTATGGGGGACCTCTCATCTGGGTGCCAACGCTATGTCCCAGACATGGTCTTACATGGGACCTCTCATCTCGATGCCAACGCCATGTCCCAGACATGGTCTTACATGGGACCTCTTTACCCAAATGTCATGACATTTGTATCTGATACATTCCTCATGTTTCAACGGGGCTTTTTAACACCGATTCTCTGTCATCTCATACTTGATTCAACATTCAATAAATTCATAAAATAAATGCATAATTGCTGGAAAATAACAATATTAATAATAATTATTGAAATATTGTATTTATTTACCGTAAACTTACCTCGGTACAAAATATAGCCAAATTCACCAACTTAGCCTTCAACTTTATTCTTTCCTTTGTCTAACCTCGAGTTTTGTTCTTCTTGATCTAAAATAGAAAATTTAACTCATTTAATACTCACATTTATCAAAACAGTCCTCGACTTGAACTTTAGAAAATTACAATTTTGCCCCTAAACTTTTACATAATTATGCTTTTGCCCCAAAGTTCGGAAATTAAACTTCATCTCATATTCTTATGTTATATAACATGCTGAACATTTTTCTCTTCTATGACAACATCAAATTCTCACTCTAACACTTACATTAGGGATTTTTACTGATTCTGTCAAATTACTTGTTTTCGCTTAAAATCGGCTAGCAAAAGTTGTTTAACATAATTTCTAGCTTCATATTCTATCACAAAACATCAAAATAAACACTTTTCACCTATTTTTCAAAATATAAACTCTAGGTTAAATTAATGCTAGAATAAGCTAAATTAAGCTACCGGGATCTCAAAAACGTAAACAGAATTAAAAACAGGGCTTGGGATCACTTACTATGGAGCTTGGAAGCTTGAAAACCCTAAATATGGCTTCTCACCTTGCTAAATTTTGCCTAATGAAGAAGATGATCAAAAATTGGCTTTTAATTTTCTTTTTAAATCATTTTATTAACTAAATAACTAAAATGCCCTTAATGAAAAACTTTGGAAACATGCCTAACCATGTCTATTTTTGTCCACCAACTTAACCAATGGTCTAATTACCATATAAAGATCTCCAATTTAAAATTTAATAACAATTGGACACCTCTAACATATAGAACTCAACTTTTGCACTTTTACAATTTAGTCATTTTGACTAAATTGAGTGCCCAAATGTCAAAATTTTTGAACAAAATTTTCACGAAATCTTTCCATGAAAATGTAGGCCATAGAAATATAATAAAAATAAAATTTTCCTTATCGGATTTGTGGTCCCGAAACCACTGTTCCGATAACCTTAAATTTGGGCCATTACAATTCTCCTCCCTTTAAGGATTTTCGTCCTCGAAAATCTTACCAGTAAAGAGATTCGGGTATTGTTTCCTCATTGTCTCTTCCAGTTCCCATGTCGCTTCCTCAATACCAATTTTATCTTTTTTGTTTCTAAGCTCCTTTGTTTCCCGTGCTAATATCTTAATCCTTTCTTCACTATAAGTCATATCCGATTGAATCTCCACTTCTGTCAGAGTAATAACATGTAAAGGATCTGGTCGATACCGTCGTAGCATAGATACATGAAAAACATTATGAATTCTATCGAGTTTCGATGGTAATGCCAATCGATAAGCAACCGGTCCAATTCTGTCTATGATTTCATATGGTTTGATAAATCTTGGACTCAATTTACTTTTTCGATCGAACAGGAGAACTTTCTTCCAATGAGACACTTTTAAGAATACTTTATCACCCACCTGAAATTCAATCTATTTTCGTTTAAGACCAACATATGACTTCTAACGATCTGAAGCTTCTTTTAGACTATCCCGAATCAGCTTTACTTTTTCTTCTGTTTCACTGAGCTCTGTCCAATATAACGGTGTTCTATATTTTCTACCATACAAAGCTTTATATTGAGCCATTTTAATACTGGACTGATAACTGTTATTATAAGCAAATTCAATCAAAGGTAGATACCTTTCCCAATTACCTTCAAACTTTAATATACAACACCAGAGCATATCTTCCAATACCTGAATTACACGCTTAGATTGGCCATCTGTGTGAGGATGAAATGCAGTGCTGAAACGCAACTGAGTACCCAAAGCTTCTTGCAATTTGTCCCAGAAATGAGACGTAAATTGGGGATCTCTATCTGATATAATGGAGACTGGCACTCCATATAGTCTGACAATCTCAGCTATGTACAATTCAGCCAATTTATCTAAAGAATAATGCATACATACCGGAATAAAGTGCGCGGACTTTGTCAATCGGTCGACAATTACCCAAATGGCATCTTTCTTCTTCGGAGACATCGGTAACCCAGATACAAAATCCATAGTGATTCTTTCCCATTTCCATTCTGGTATAGTGATTGGCTGAAGTAATCCCGAAGGCACTTGATGTTCAGCTTTAACCTGTTGACATACCAAACACCTTGACACAAACTCAGAGATATCATGTTTCATACCCGGCCACCAATACATCTTTTTCAGATCATTATACATTTTATTACTCCCCGGATGTAAAGACATAGTACCGCTGTGGGCCTCGTGTAAAATCTTCTGTATGAGCTCTGTATCCTTCGGCACACATACTCTACCTCTGAATAATAAATAACCGTTAGTCCCAATCTGGAATTCTGAATCATTACCGAATTCACAATGTACCCATTTAGCCTGTAACTTCTCAACATTTTTCTGAGCCTCACATATTTGTTGACAAAACATCGATTTAGCATTCATTTCAGTTATGATTGAACCATCATCAGTCAGTGACAATCGGGCATTCATAGCTCGTAAAGAAAATAGAGATTTCTGGCACAAAGCATCAGCTACAACATTAGCCTTACCCTGATGATAATCAATAACCAATTCATAATCTTTTATCAATTCTAGCTATCTGCGTTGTCTCAAATTCAAATCTTTCTGTGTCATCAAATACTTCAAGCTTTTATGATCAGTATAAATATGACACTTTTCACCATACAAATAATGCCGCCATATTTTCAATGCAAATACAATAGCAACTAATTCAAGATCATGTACCGGGTAGTTTCTTTCATGTGGCTTAAGTTGTCTTGAAGCATAGGCTATTACTTTATCTTCTTGCATCAAGACACAACCCAAACCATTTAATGATGCGTCACTATAAATAATAAATTCCTTACCCAATTCAGGCTATACCAACACAGGTGCTTCCGTCAACAATTTCTTCAATCGGTCAAAACTTTGCTGACATTTATCTGTCCATTCAAATTTAACATCTTTTTGTAATAAACGGGTCATCAGAGAAGCTATCATAGAAAACCCCTGTACAAATCTCCCATAATATCCAGCTAAACCCAAGAAACTTCTAACTTCAGATACATTCTTCGATGGACTCCAATTGACAATAGCTGAGATTTTAATCGGATCTACCTTGGTGCCTTCTGCAGATACAATATGTCCGAGAAAACCCACCTCTCGAAGCCAAAATTCACATTTACTGAATTTAGCATAAAGCTTCTTTTCATGCAGAATTTGCAACACTATTCTCAAATGCTCTACATGCTCATTTTCATCTCGAGAATAGACTAAAATATCATCAATGAAAACTACTACAAACCTGTCTAAATACAGTCTACATATCTGATTCATCAAATCCATAAATACTGCAGGTTCATTAGTCAACCCAAACGGCATAACCAGAAACTCATAATGCCCATACCTGGTTTTGAAAGCTGTCTTTGGCACATCTGGCTCTTTTACCCGTAACTGGTAATAACCCGATCAGAGATCAGTCTTCGAGAATACTGTGGCACCTTTCAGCTAATCAAATAAGTCATCAATTCGAGGCAACGGGTACTTATTCTTTATAGTTATCTTATTAAGCTACCAATAGTCGATACACAATCTCAAAGACCCATCTTTCTTTTTCACAGACAAAACTGGAGCACCCCAAGGTGAATGACTCGGACAAACAAAACCTCTATCAACAAGTTCCTGTAATTGCATCTTTAACTCTTTAAATTCTGTAGGAGCCATATGATACGGAGCTATGGAAATTGGGGTAGTTCCTGGATTCAGATCTATAGAGAATTCCACTTCTCTTTCTGGTGGCAACCCCAGTAATTCCTCTGGAAACACATCAGAAAATTCACATAAAACTGGCACTGCCTGTATCTTTTACTCAGATATCTTAGTATCCAACACATATGGCAAATAAACATCATACCCTTTTCTAACACACCTCTGAGTTGTCATCACTGAAATCACATCAGATAATTCCTCTGTCTGATCAGATAATTCTCCATTCTGGCACTTCAGCACAATATATTTCTGTTTACAGTTTACTACTGCATCATGTTGAGTAACCCAATCCATGTCCAATATCACATCAAACTCATCGAAAGGCAATAACATTAGTATCATAGAGAGAAAATGTACCGGTAATTACATCAGGGAAGGATGCCTCTTCAAGAGCACGAATAGCATATGTTCTTGTGGGTGCTCTAACATCTGATCTAACTGCTGAGTCTCTAGACATACCCCTGTTATTCGCTCCAACTCCTGGGTTTCTCTGTGCTCTATCTCTGGTAAAAACATTTCCTGATCTCGCACTAGGTATAACTTCTCTCTTAGCTATTTCAGGACAATCCCGAATAAAGTGATCTGGTGCACCACATCTAAAACAAACATTTTCACTTGCTTTGCACTCTCCGGGATGGCGTCTACCACATTGAGGACATTCTGGCCTAGAATGTCCAGTACTGCCCGTACTTACAACTATAGTGGTTTGAGCTCTAGAACCCTCAAATCTTCTGCTTCTGCTTCGGCTAAAATATATGGCTGGAAAATTTGATCCACTACAGAGCTCTCTAGGCCTCTTAGACGTAGACTGAAATTATTTACTCATTTGCCTCTTTTTTGTATCTTGCACTTCAACTTCAGCTTTTGCCTTCTCTTTTTCTTTTAACAAATCTTCTACTTTACAGGCTCTTTCCACCAGAACAACAAACTCTCTGATTTCCAATACACCCACCGATAGTCAGATGTCATCATTAAGCCCATCTTCAAATCTCTTGCACATGTTAGTTTCGGTGGACACAAATTCCCGGGCATATTTACTAAGTCTGAAAAATTCGCATTCATATTCATTCACGGTCATCTTAAATTGTTTTAGCTCAAGAAACTTCTTCCTTTTCTAATCTACAAATCTCTGGCTGATATACTTCTTACAGAACTCTTGAAAGAAATCTCAGGTAACCCTCTCACTCGGTACTACTGACACGAGAGTCTTCCACCAGTGATAGGCTGAATCTCAGAGAAGTGAAACAACACACTTCATACATTCTTCAGGTATACAAGATAGTTCTTCAAAAACTCGGATAGTATTTTCGAGCCAAAATTTAGATTTCTCGGCATCATCGTTTTTGGAAGCCCGAAACTCTTCAGCCCCTTGTTTTCGGATCTTATCAACTGGAGGTCTCTCTCTGATAACTATACCTACAGCTGGGGAAGCTACATGGGGAACCTGAGAATCATGAGGGGTTGGAGGTCTCACAGCCGAATTCGTACGAACGAACTCGGCAAACCAATTATTCATAACTTGGAATAAGTCTTCTCTAGCTACTCCTACCTGAATAACTGATCTTTCACTAACATTAACATCTGGTGGCACCGTCCCTTCTGTGGGAGTGGGTGCATTACGCTCTACTTCATCAGTGTCAACTCATTCGGGATCCATAACTATAAAAGAAAACATTTTAAAATCGTCAGGAGTCGTCACACTATCAAAATATAAGTATGGCATGTATAGGTAGACTCTTATTCATACTGAGTATTCTGAGAACAGACTAAACCTACTCCGATACCAACAAAATGTAACACCCCTTACCCGAGAACGTTGCCGGAGTCGAGCTCGAGGCATTACTTTACTTAACTTAAAAATTCGGGGCATAAACTTTTACTTTTGAAATTAATTTCATTATTCACAACGAAGTTGTCCACCTGCACAGCAGTTACTAATTTAGTTCTAAATAGAGCTACGAAATTCAAAATTTAAATGTGTAAATTTTCCCTAAAACTAGACTCATATGTCTTCTTACAATGAAATTTTCAACATTTTTGGTTCAGCCAATTAATACAGTTTATTAGTTAAAGTCTCCCCTATTTCACCACTTGACTATCCTCACCTCTTGTCACTAAAAATAATCTTTCTCATTGTAGGATTTTCATATGGTGTTATAACTTGTTTCTACAGAAAATAGGCTCAATAAGGAATCTAGACATATAAAATATAACTCATAACCATTTTTATACCAATTTTAATGATTTTCTAAACTTAGAACAGAGGACTCCAAAAATAGTTCTAACCCTGTCTCACTAAAATTCACATATCTTAAAATATAAAATTCATTTTGCTACACCATTATTTTTCTATGAAATTAGACTCAATAAGATTTAATGCTATATATCATTCACCTTCTAATTCATTTTATACTATCCTAGGTGATTTTTCAAATTCACGTCATTTATTCTTGCTTGAAATCTGCTTTTGCAAATTTTACTCTTTCATGATTTCTATGCATGATTTATCACCTAAACAATTGTAACAACAAACACCTTCATACTTAGCCATTTTAACAACCATTCATCATCAAATACTTACGTATCATTCTTTATCAAAATCATAAATACAAACATTCAAAATAACTAAGTCCCTATACATTCCATAACCCAAACATGGTTCATCTTAAAATACCGAGTTGTTGTCGTTGATAGTGTGGACGATCTCCGACGTCTTTAAGTTCCCGAAAGTAGCTTTACAATACTATAAGAGAAAGAAAAATAAAAGAAGTAAGCATAAAGCTTAGTAAGTTTACTAGCAAATAAATAGCAACATTTAACACAAATAATTAAACTCAAATGTCAAAATCTTTAGTTTACTCTTTATTAAATCTCATTCTCGTTCTCTTGTTGGTTTACTTAGTTAACTCATGATCGTAACTTATTCTTCTCCTGCTAAAACATTGAGTATCAATTGATAATATAGCAAGTTCTTAACTCTAATAACTCATCTGAGCTTGCCATTTATGCTTTTAAATAAACTTTCATTAACATGATAGTTGAGCCACGTTGGAATAAAAAGGATACTTGTGTCTATTTTATATTCCAAGGTGCAAAGGGTCGATGTAATTGAGAAAGAAGCGCTCTAGCTCTCACTTGAAGTACAGGAAGGATAATGAATTACTCCTATATATATATCCTATGAATTTCATTTTGCATCGGAAACTATTCTAGGGTCTTTTTTGATAATAACATGCCAAAGCCATGTCCCAGACATGGTCTTACATGGGATGTTTTCATATCGGTGCCCATGCCATGTCCCAAACATGGTTTTACGGGGGACCACTCATCTCAGTGCCAACACTATGTCTCAGACATGGTCTTACATAAGACCTCTCATCTCGGTGCCAAGGCCATGTCCCAGACATGGTCTTACATGGGACCTCTTTACCCAAATGTCATGACATTTGTATCTGATACATTCCTCATGTTTCAACGGGGCTTTTTAACACCGATTCTCTGTCATCTCATACTTGAGTCAACATTAAATAAATTCATAAATTAAATGCATAATTGCTGGAAAATAACAATATTAATAATAATTATTGAAATATTGTATTTATTTACCGTAAACTTACCTCGGTACAAAATATTGCCAAATTCACCAACTTAGCCTTCAACTTTTATTCTTTCCTTCGCCTAACCTCGAGTTTTGTTCTTCTTGATCTAAAATAGAAAATTTAACTCATTTAATACTCACATTTATCAAAATAGCCCTCGACTCTAACTTTAGAAAATTACGATTTTGCCCCTAAACTTTTACATAATTATGCTTTTGCCCCAAAGTTCAGAAATTAAACTTCATCTCATATTCTTATGTTATATAACATGCTGAACATTTTTCTCTTCTAGGACAACATCAAATTCTCACTCTAACACTTACATTAGGGATTTTTACTCATTATGTCAACTTACTTGTTTTCGCTTAAAATCGGCTAGCAAAAGTTGTTGAACATAATTTCTAGCTTCATATTCTATCATAAAACATCAAAATAAACACTTTTCACCTATGGGAATTTTTCCAAATATAAACCCTAGGTTAAATTGTTGCTGGAATAAGCTAAATTAAGCTATCGGGATCTCAAAAACGTAAAGAGCATTAAAAACGGGGCTTGAGATCACTTGCTATGGAGCTTGGAAGCTTGAAAACCCTAAATATGGCTTCTCCCCTTGCTAAATTTTGCCTAATGAAGAAGATTATAAAAAATTGGCTTTTAATTTTTTTTAATTCATTTTAATAACTAAATGGTTAAAATGCCCTTAATGAAAAACTTTGGAAACATGCCTAACCATGTCTATTTTTGTCCACCAACTTAACCAATGGTCTAATTACCATATAAAGACCTCCAATTTAAAATTTCATAACAATTGGACACCTCTAATATATAGAACTCAACTTTTGCACTTTTTACAATTTAGTCCTTTTGACTAAATTGAGTGCCCAAACGTCAAAATTTTTGAACGAAATTTTCACAAATTCTTTCCATGAAATTTTAGGCCATAGAAATTTAATAAAAATAAAATTTTCCTCATCGAATTTGTTGTCCCGAAGCCACTGTTCCGATAACCTTAAATTTGGGCCATTACACCTTATTACTGAAAAATCACTCCAATGTAGAATTTAAATAACTAGTCTAGAAAAAACAAATATTAGCGAACGTGTGGCCACCTCCGAGACCCTCGCAACTCCAAATCATCTAAGGTTGGGGATTACCTGTACAGTCAGATGAAAAGGGTGAGTTACGAGAACTTAGTGTGTAATCCCTTATCATGCAGTAACAATCTGGGCCCGAGCCCTTTCCAGTATCAGTGTGGACCTTAGCCCAATACAATATCAGTATAGTGCGGGCCTTAGCCCAATATAGAAACAGTGTGTGCCTAAGCCTGTTACAGTGTCAGTATGGTGCAAGTATGCAAACCCACCCCAATCCAGCCAAACACACCACCAGTACCAACACTACACACCATTTGGGGACAAAGTCGACCCACCCAACCTATACACCAATATTGCAGCATAGCTTCCAGTAATAATATCGTAGCAGAGCTGCCAGTACAGTATATGTGGCAAAGCCACCAGTAACAGTACTTCCTCCATAACAGAAACCCAACCCATGCAGTATGTCATGTCATAAATTATACGTGGATGCAATATGTCATACTCAGTAACCGTCAAATAAATATCATAAAGCATATGGTCATACATAACATAAGGCCATAACAATCATCTTATCTCCTAGGGGTATAACGGTCATTCTACCCTTCGAGGGTATTTCGGTAATTTACCCATCGAGGGTATGTCGACAATTTACCCATCAAGGGTATTTCGGTAATTTACCCATCGAGGTTATTTTAGTAATTTACCCATCGATGTTATTTCGATAACTTAACCATCGAAGGTATTTTGGTACAGTTAACGACCTTGCTGATGATCCAATTGGTCGAAGCCATGCAATTCGGCTCAAGCCCACTATTCGGCCCAAATGGACCCACACGCTCGTGTGGCCCGTTTGGCCCAAATTTAATCTAAGTTATGCGATCTATGTAGCCCAATACATTTTCTACTACTTTTCATAATTTTTATCCGTGTGGGGCCCACGAGCCCATTGGGCCCACACCGCCCATTTCGGCCCAACAAGGCTCATAACGGCCCAAGTGCATGAGAACACTCGTAGTGGTCTCTTCAATCTACCACTCTCGATTGTGGGCTCGATTTTTCCACACGAGCGATCACACGCTCGTGAGGCCTCAGATGCCGAAGTTTCGGCTTTTCAGCTTTTGTCGATTCTTAGCAAAGATGGTGTGATTACACACCTGATTGTGAAGAGGCGTTAAATCCACGGACGCCAAACCTATATTTGGCAATCAAATTCATTAATCGATTACACAGTTACACAGTTAATTACACTTAAGTTGTCAAGATTGCTCACTTACCCAATTATGATCGAGCAAAGAAAAGCGGTTCGTTTACTCAGGTATTCGCCAACCCTCGTCCCTTCTCAATATTCCTAGGCACCAACTATAATTGATAAGCACTTAAATTTATTTGATAAGGGAAAAGCATTTATTTTACTATACTTACCCAACGTGCGAGTGTACAATGGCGAGAAGTAGCCTGACGATTAGCCCCCAAAAGAAAAGGGAAAACGGTGAGCAGAGGAAACAATAGGGGGAGAAGTTGATTAAGAAAACTGAGTGGGTGAGGAGAAAAAGAAAAGAAAGATGAGGAAAACTAGATATGGAATTCAGCCACAAGGATTCGGCCTAAAGAAGAAAGAGTAGATGTTGTGGTTTGGGAAAATAAGAACAAGAAAATAAGCAGCAAAGTGGAGAGGGAAAAAGGAAAGAAAATTTTGGCAGAGAAGAGTAGAGAAGGAGAAAGAGGTTCGGCCAACAAGAAGAAAGACTATAGAGAGATTCAGCCAAAAGCAAAAAGGAAGAAAAAATAATAGAGAAGATGAGCAGAAACGACTCGAAATTTGTCAAAACCCGTACCAAACGCCAAAAGAAAAAACTAACCAGAATTTTCACCTGTGCAAGAGAGAAACACTCCAATACCGAATGCCTGGAATGACCAATTCGGAACTTGTATTCCCCTTAGATAAAATTCCTTGAGTGCTTGAGTCCCAAATTAGCACAACTCCTCCCCTCCTCAACTCCTCGATTTTCTCCACAAATCTTTCCCCTTATCATTCCACCGATTTCTCCTCAACTCCCTCCATGACCAGTTCAAACTTCCTTCTGTAGCATTCCACTCCAACTCTACCACCTTCAAGACTCTAGCAGCAAAATAATAATCCATTGCGCAACCCAAGACTTGAACCTCAAACCTCACAGATACACAACACACCACCTTTCCACCAGACCACAGGCTCTCTTTGTGTCGTAAAACAAACACTATTATTAATAAAGCCTATAAACCAGCATCCAGATTCATTTTAGAGAAAAACTAAAAAATTTTCCAAGGCTAAGACTTGAAACCAAGCTCCTCAAACACTCCCAAACACACCCAAATTACTTAACCACTGAAGCAGACATTCATTTATGCACAGTTTCCTAACCATTTCCTTGCTCAAGGCCCAATACTTCTAAGCCCAAATTTCGGGGCATTACAGGTTGTCATAGCAGAGCTATTGTCTTACATCGTATAAAATCTTAGAGGTGTCACCCAAAGGACCCTACGCTGTCGCAGTGTCACCCCATAGAGCCTGCTGATCATCGTCACAATGTTGCTCTGTGCAACCTAATAGACGTCGATATCAATTTCTCCGTATCCACCTTGATAACCAAACACTGCAGTGTCCCCTTCATAAGGCCTGAAGCTTCAGTCACTACGAGTGCACTCAGCAACACTGTGCGGTGGTATGTAACATAAATTCCCATTTCTCAAATCTGAACTTCATCTAACCCATCAATAATTCCCCTTCCATGTTCCATTATCATAACATGCGATGCATGCATTTTTTGGATTAAATATTATGGAAGCATAATGAATTCATGCATACTATTCTAGAGTAGTGGTTGCTCATATACCTAAACGATTTTACACGTACTTAGCATGTCAGGGTTGGAGTGTAGAAACTCACCTGATGCTTCTTTATCTTCTCAGCTCAGCCTTTTTTGAATATCAGACCTTTCATTCTCCTCGCAACTAAGCATTACAACCAAGACCATAAATTAAACTTAGCATTTTTCAACATAAAGTTTAGTTTTCTAGAATCATGTAGAACCCCTAACATGATTCTAAAAACACTTAAAATTGTTTTATAAATCTTGCATACACTGAGGGACTTCGAACCTTACCAACTTTATGGATTCTCAACTTTTTCAACTCAAATTTCATGATTATTGCTCGATGCAAAGCTTCCCATAATTATATCTTCTTCGAGGCAACCCAAGGAAATAAAGAAGAGATAAAAATGAAATAGAAGGGGAAACAATTCTCTCCTAGAAGACATTTCCCAACTATTTATATCTCTTCTCGCTTGATTATCAGCCCCATAGAAACCGTCCATTGGTATTCATTTGTCTCCCACCAAGGAAACTGTTGGTTCTAACCCAACCGAACCAGACTTGGGATATCAACCCTGTCCAATTTCTATTACTAACTTTTCCTGATTTTCCAATAGAGGCCGTCAACTTACGATTTTTTTTCCAATTTAACCCCCAATTGTTCCAAATTTATGGGTTTAAAGAAAACTGGGTGTGACATCTTTAAGCAAGACAGGGGCATGAAATAAAGTAATTCCTTATCAGCCTATCTTTTCTTACTGTGTATGGATGCCTTTTTTACTTTGTTGATGAGAGCACAATTTGATGGATTGGTTCGAGGTGTTAGGGAGACTCAAAATGGCCCTAGAATGAATTATTAAATCTTTTGAAGATGATACCCTTTTGTTTGTTCATAATATGCAAGTTGAAGTTTAGGTCATTAAAGACATTTTGGCCATATTCGAGAATGCTTTTAGGGTAAAGTTTAATGTTGATAAGTCAATAGTTTCCTTTAGCCCAAATACTAGTCTTGAGCATGTGGCATAGATTGCCACTATCTTGAGGATGTGAGTCCTTGATTTTTTAAAGGAATATTTTGGGGTTCCTCTTCTAGTGAGTAGAAACAAAATGATAGCTTTTTTGAGTATGTTCAATAAGATCAAGAAATTGATTCAAAGCTAGTTTAAACAAATTTTGTCATATGGGGGCAAAGAGGTATTCATCAAGGTTGTATTACAGTCATTTTTTACGTACGCTATGTCAAGTTCTTGATGCCTAAATTGATTGTGGATGGTGTCCTTGGAGCTATATGAGGATTTTGGTAGGCAAGTAGTAAGATGGGAGTGGTTGAGCGATGATGGCTTAGGAGCATCTTTGTCAGCCCAAAGATATGAAGGAATTCGGTTTTCGTGACTTGCACCTATTTAATCTAGCTCTATTGGGAATCTAGGTGTAGCCTCTTATGTATAATAGGGAGACATTGTGCTTCCGGGTCCTTAGTGCTAAAGACTTCTCAGTAGGTGATGTGTTTGGACTAAATAATCTAGAGAAATCATCTGATGTTTGGACAAGTATTTTACTTGCATCTCGCGAGTTGTCTAAAAGAATTCATTGGAAAGTAGGGAACAATACTTTGAGTAGGACATGATTGTTGCAGGATGGGGGTCTGGTTGGTCGAGAGTTGACCTATAATGGGAGGTTCCCTAGCAAGGCATTAGTAAAAGAGTTATTTTGGTCAAGTAAAAAGGGTTGGGACAAGGAGAAGATCTGTAGGTTGTTCTCTTCAGATGAAAGGGACCGCATTTTAGCTACCCCTGTCACTAGTCCTATCCCACCTGATGTTCTTATTTGGGGCCACTCATTGAATGATTGTTACTCTACCAAACTAGGCTATAACTAGTAGTCTTTAAGAAATATCAATTTGAGACCTCATCGTTTCTTTTGGACGGTAATATGGAAGGTGAAAGCTCTCCTAAAGATTAAAGTGTTTGCTTGACAAGTTGGGCATGAATTGTTGCTGACAACACCTAAGATAGCTACGACCCCACTTTCTAAAGATGCACGTTATCGCCGTTGTAGAGCCCTAATTGAGATGATCTTAATACCTTACGAGATTTCCAGGTATCACATACAACTTTTATGCTTGCTTGCATTAATGACAAATTGCTTAATGTTGTTGGAGTTAGTTGCATTAACCGACTAGATTTGGCTATAAGGATATTAGACAAAGAAGCATTCACAAGTTTACTAGTCCTCCTTCGGAACTTATGGGATGAAAGCAATAATGTTGTGTTACAAAGAAGGAACATGGCCCCCCACTTGATACTTGATCGTGCGAGAGGATTGTATGTCGAATTTAAGGTCCATAATCTCATTCATCATCCTATGATACTTCACTATGCGAGATAAAAAAATAGAAGCCACCAACTAGGAGGGCATACAAGGTGAACGTTAATGTGACCTATGAACCAATAAATAACCAATCAGGGATTGGGGTGATGATGGGTTATGCAGATGGGCTCATTCATGGGAGTATAGAGAATAGGGTAAGAGATTTTTAGAAATTGGCATAGGCGGTGGCTCGGGTGGCCATTTGTTAAATAAGGCCAAAACTTTAAATGTTTTATTTGATTGTGCAGTTATCATTAATACACTTACGTTTGAATGTTTTAAGTTTTTGGATTATGGGTCATTTGTTAAATAAGGCCAAAACTTTAAATGTTTCATTTGATTTTTTAGAGTTTTGTTTTACAATTCGTTTGGGTTATAAATTTTCTACTTACTTAACCGTGAAGGCTTAGATGGTGAGCTTGAACTCACCTTTGGGTTGGATTATCCGCCCATTATTCATACTCTTATGCTTAATGATGTTTCTTAATAGTTGAATGAATTGCCCTTTGAGGCCTTTTGCTTAAAAAAAAACATAGCACAACTTGGATTTGGTATCAAGTATTGGAAAAATATCTATGAAAACTAGCTTTACTTGCACACTAAATATTAAAACTCCTTTTTTATAAAATTAAAGCTTGGTTGTGATATTTATAATAACAAATTTCACCAAATCTAGTACTTTTTTTTCGAGATAGGGAGATTTATCAAATCTCGTATTCAACATTCAAATCATTTTGGAATTCAGTCTAATGATCTTCTCCACCATACTCAAATCCTCAAATGCCTAGAGAGTGGGCTCTATTTAAAAAAAAACCCAACATAGAATGAAATCGGGACTTTCTAGTAGGGAAAATTGACTTTCTCTGGGAAAAATCCAAAATCGAAAAATTTAATTTCACACATTTGAATTATAATTTCCAATGAGTATGCAATTATAATCTCGTAAATTTGAAGAACTTATGAAAGATAAAATTTCTTTGAGTTCAATAAAATAACCCAAACAAATTTTTCACTAGAATTTGGTAAAGTACCTCAGATATTTCCTTATGATTTTTACAACCCTTAGTACCTATATATATGAAAAATCACAAAATTCTACTAGAATAGGAATAGGGAAAAATAACATTTTAATATAAAACTAGAGTCCTACCATAACTCCAATAGGGTGGGTGACAAACGTTGGAATCTCTCTCTAGTGTGCCACCCGCTTGCCTAGATACTAGGTTCCCTAGGCCTTTCATGTGTTAAATACAATTATATGTGCAATCCAATTTTAAATTAAAATAAAACAAGACATATAATTATTCAACTCAATAATCGATTCTATACCCTAAAATTTATTTATTTAATTTTTAATTAATTAATATAATTAAATTATTTTCTCAACCTTATTCTAATTTCATCAAATTTATAATAACCTTACCATATTAGAGTTTATGAGTAAATAAATTTAATTGTCTTATTCAATATAACTACAATGACTAATGAATCTAATTTTTACTTTGGATTCAATTATTGAATTCAATTCAATTAAATAATAATCCAAAGAAATTAAATTAATTTCAAAGACATATTTTGTTACTTCAAGAAAATGCATTTATTGTGGATAATAATTCAAGAAATCTATTTCTCATACATCATTTCATTCATTCAACAAAGTGATTCAATTCATTAAGATTTATATTAAACTAAGGAGAAAATGGTCGGACATATTTAATAAGGACTTAAATAATTTTAATTTAGTTCCAACTCTACATCTATTAATAACA
This sequence comes from Gossypium raimondii, assembly GCF_025698545.1. Taxonomy (NCBI): domain Eukaryota; kingdom Viridiplantae; phylum Streptophyta; class Magnoliopsida; order Malvales; family Malvaceae; genus Gossypium; species Gossypium raimondii. The sequence continues at coordinate 23,323,852 of NC_068565.1, forward strand.
TATTATTTTGTAATAGAGACAATCCACTAAAAGTTTCATAATTGATCTCCTATTATATATCATTACGAAAGCAACTTAGATTTCTATTTTTGTTCAATGACCTTGTCATTTTTATGTTATCATAATATAATATCCTTAATCCCTTTAGGTTAAATTTGTTTACCCAATCCAATTCTATTTTATCTCATGGTCACCATTGCACCTTTTAAGATAAAAAAAATCATTGCTAACAAATAGTGAGGATAATAATTCGTCCTACATGAATGACATGTAGGCACGTTTCTTTTTCATAATTCTTTGAAAGCTGGTAAATTGATATCATTTACTCTTTCATCGCAATGAATTCAACTATTGTAAATGATGTCATGCTGTACATAAGTTGTTACACCCCTTGCCCGTCTCGATGGCCGGTACGAACATGAGACACTAACAGGACTTTTCGAAGTCAAACCAATACTTCATTTAAGACAATAAATGGCTAATTTTTTTATCAATATATGGAAAATTATTTAAATTCTAGCCAAAATGAGATTTATGCTTTCAAAACAAAGTTTAAAAATCGTATAGTGTCAATTAAAACAAAATAACTAGGTAATTCATAAAATATAGGAATGTTACTTAATATGTTAAAGGTTACTCAAATCTTTAAGGAATTTATAAGAACTTAAGTAAAACCAAAAAGAGTAATAGTATGTTAAGTTTCCGCCTAAGTGGCAACAACTCCCACATAGGCGATACTAAAGTAATTAGTTTTTTTTTTCATTAAGAAGCCATTTAGGCGACTCAAGTCACCACTTAGTTGGTAATGTAGTTAATATTAATGTCGTTAAGCTACTGTTCAAGTGGTATTAGAACTATTTACAACTTTATACATTCTTGAATTTTGGCTAATTTCTTAAGCCTTCAACCACTATACCATATTCTAAGTTTCAAGTACTATTTGACATATGAAAAAAGCATTTCAAATACTTTGATGCCTTAAGTGCATGTCATTCACATTATAATCTTTATTTTCATTTTGAGGCGTAGTATACATGTCACTTATATAATACAAATTACACTTTAACATTTGAAAAAACAATTGGGTGATGTGATACTCCCTAACTATCATAGCAACTTATTGGCAAGTTCGTACGTATGCATTTTAAACATCTAACGCATAAGCTATAAAGCTCATTAAGTAACAACGATAATCAAAATTTTTACTAATTATTTATTAAACTTGATTCCTTCAGATGAATAATCATTTTAAGTTTATTTAAGCAACATTGTTACTATTTTAACCCTCTCATGTGATTTTGCAAGTTAAGGCTCAACTTATACTTTGATGGTTTATTAACAATGTGTTCCCAGTTTTGACATTTGATTCATTTATGAATCTCACATTTCAATTTCAATTTCAATTTTCATCTAAAGTACTTATACAATTATTAACTCAACTTAATAACACATTAAAGCTTTCAAATATACCACAATTTGTTTTATCACACCATTTTCTTAGAGGCTTGTTTCTCCATTCAGTTCTTTTTAGTTAATACATTTTTAAACAATAATTTAAACTTCATACAATGGTTTATAAATCATTTGAAAGTAGTGCTAATAACGTCTATTTAACAGTTCAAAAAATAGATACTAGTTTAGTTCCATAAAGTTCAAAATTAAACAATGGCATCTAAAAATTTCAAGAATTCATTCATACAATGAAAAAATTGATTTAAATTTAGCCCCTAGTAAGCCTAGAAAAATAAAGAAGGGAAACTAGGGATGAGTTATCTAGAACTACAATAACAAAAGTGTTGAAGCGCAAATGTCCGAAGACTAGATCAGGATCACACTGAAGTGCTTAGAATAGGAGCGTTGAAGTGCAAGTAACAGGAGCATTGAAGTGCAAATCAGGAGTCCCATATTGACATACCAATCATATCCCAACTATTTATCCAAGCTACTAGATCCTTATTTCAAGCTTTTCAAAGTACCAGTAAACTCATGTATCTAATCAAATTACAACTCAATCTTAGTATTCATGGCATAAACCACCATAATCTATATCAATAATTTAAATCATGGCATTATTCCACTACACAAGATTTTAAAGCTTTCATTTTCATCTCCATAATGAGACATTTTACAAGTTTCTTAAAGTCATTTTCACGCTAATAATCAGGATTCTAACATTGTTCAATATAATCGAACTTTACTGTTTAAAACAACATTTTTCAAACATATGAATATAAATTTACAATTTTATACTCTATATAATTTCAATGAAGTCAAATAAAATTAAAATAAGAATTTACGAAATATTTACATAATCTTTTAGTTGTTTCGGTATTTTAGGCTTGTATCGACATTTGTCCACTTAAAGTAGGAATTTGCACTTTGACATATTTTTTCCCATACTGGCCTTATATAATATTTTTCATATTGTTGACGCAGTTTCTTAACATACATGCAAATCCTATTAAGTTCATATTTTCTTCCATGGAAACTTTAATAACACTTTCACATTATTGACTATAAATCCTCACTGGTCACACATATTTTCTACCATAAATCCTCATTATAACATTAATTTAACTATTCCTAAGCTTACTAAATTAGGTTCCATGATACTTAACTCAATGGATGCTTTACAACGCTAAATCAAGTCTCCACAAGCTTTATTCCACCATGAATCAAGCTTGAAGCTTGGACATCCACTAATCACCATTTCTACATTTTTCATAAACCAAAAATATAACCTAAAATTAATACAAATTCTTTCTAAGGATTTTCATACCATTCCACAATAAATATCAACTAATTGAGGTCTAAGAAATCATTTCTTACCATTGTTTAAACTTTCTCAATCTAGCTTCATTTTTCTCACAAAAACTCCATAAACCCTAAGCTAAATTTGGTGAAATTGATGATGGTAATAAGTTTAGGAGGTATCTTTCATAGAGATATTATCAAAATATTAAATTTGCTAGTGGAAATCTTGAAAGAGATTGATGAAATAAGCAAGAAAATGGAATAAGTGGAAGTTTCCATGTTTTTCTTCTATTGTCATTGTAAAAGAAGAGAATGAGTTAATGGCTTTATTTCCCATTTTTAAAATACCAAAAAATTTTCTTTGGGCCCATGATTCCATGTTTCAAGTTCATTTTATGCCAATTTAAAGAAAAATTCTATTAATATGAGGTTCAAACAACAAAAAATAATTACCCTTTTGGCAAAATTATTATTTTGCCCCTTTTTGTCTTTTTAGAGATTTCTTCTCAAAATTTCAATACTTGGACCAATTTACGTTAAAATTTTATCATAAATGTTTATGATAACTCCATGAGTAATGAAAACCTCACCTTCTCTCTTTTCGCGATAAAATGTAGAAATACAATTTAGTCCCTATATTATTTAATATTTCAAATTTAGTCTCAAAAGTGATTTTCATCACACCAAATCACATTCCAACCTATTTCATGTTAAATAATACATAATAATTAACATTTTCCATATTTAGATGATTTTGCATATTAATCCTCATGCTTTTCAATATTTACAATTTAGTCTTTTTTTTTACATATTCTCACTTTTTAAACTCTTTTCACATATTTCCATTTCGAATATCAAATTCATCTCATAAAGTTTCTTATCCAATTCATTCCATAAATTTTAATAATTTTCAAAATATTCAAGCTCGTATTTATGTCATGTGTCATATCAGAATTTTCGAGACGTTACATCACTCATGTATCCAATATACCAACTTTTCTCTCCGATACCAAGTGAGCACAAGTTTTCAATATATCAAAGTATATGAGTTGTGTACACATGGTAAGTGACGTAGGATTGAGGTAAGTCATATTATGAATGACATAAGAGAATGAATCCATAAATAGATCTAGGACAAAATCTACTTGGGTACAGTCAAAGGTATTATTGATCTAGACAATAATATCAATGTTTTTATCTCTAATACCTAAGATAAGGTATCTCCTCAATTGGAATTATGGACAACATAATACTCCCCATAAATCAGTTGTTCATTTTGAATCCTTTGCGCTACAAACAATTCAAATTACCTACTAATTGTCTTTCCGTATCTTAATCCTTCTATATAATGAAACTTAATATTAGTTAAACCTTTAGGTTATCAATGAGCTAATTTTTTTATACATTTTTCTTTTCTTGAAAAAACCATCTAGCGCAATCATACAAAGATATAATAATTAATTATGAAAACTTGTTTATTCAATCAATTTGAAAGATTACAAGTAGAATAATAAAATAATTGCACTAAAGGCATAAAATCTTAACACGAGATTGTTACACTGCAAGTACGGGATGAAGAAAGCTAGTTTCCCAATATCAACAAGCTAGGTTGTTTTCTTTATTATTTGATGCATGGTTGCTGGAAAATGTAACAACCCATTTTTCAGTAGTTTCGGGGCCACAAATCCAACGAATAAGTTCATAAATATTATTATTTAATATTTACGAGTCAAATATAGTTTTTAAAAGGTTTTTGATATGGTAATTTATGTTATTCGAATGATTAATTAAGTTGGAGTGGTAAGACCTTAAAGTCAAGTGGTTTTAGAAAATGAGGTATCGGGACCTTGTTTCTATAAACCGAGCCATAAATATTTTTATAAATTTTTACAAAGTGTTATTAAGGTTGTAATAAAGTTTCGTGAAGAAATTCTAATGTTTTGATAGTTAATTAAGCAAAAGGACTAAATCGTAAAAGATATAAAATTTGATCACTATTTGATTTGAGTGATTAAATGGTTTATTGAATAAAGGGAAGAGGACTTAAATGGTAATTAAATAATTTAAGAAGTTAGTGGACTAATATGGACATGGATTTGATGTTTTAATTAGTTATTACCAAAGGTTAAATTGGTAATTTGATAAACTAATTAAATTAAACAAAACATAAGTAAAAGATAAATGGTTGTCATCTTCTTTTCTCTTTTGTTTCAACTGAATATCCATGGAAGATTTAAGCTAGGTTCAGTCATGGTGGTTTCCTCATGCACGGTAAGTAATTCTTACCCGTTTTTAGTAATTTTGATATGTTTTAGATCGTTGCAACTAGGTCCAGCCAGCTCGTACCTTCGATTCTAAAACTGTTAAAGATATTGAATGTTTTCATTGATGAATCTATATGATTTTAGATACTAAATGATGAATTTGAAGTATTAGTTGTGATTTATAAGTATTTTGTTAAGTGATTTTGATGAATTTAACGATTGAGGGTTAAATTATTGAAATAATAAAAGTGCAAGGATTTCATGTAAAATTGTTATAAAAATGGGCTGAAATAGAGGCTACGAATATTTGGCTAGTGGAAAATTGCAATAAAAATGGTTAATTTGCATGTTTTAGGCTCAGGGACTAAATTGCAAAAAATAAAGTATTTTACTATCTAAATTGATAAATTGAATGAAATTATTAATTTAGATTAAGATCGAGTGGAAAATTGAGGAGAATGGAAAATCACTAAAAAGCTTTTATACTTTGATATTTCTACATTTTAGCCAGGTAAGTTTGTATGAACTGTAATTTCTTAAATTTTGGTTAAATTGAATGTTTGATGTGTTATTCTAATGTAAAAGAATTAATATATATGTTATTATGAAATATATCATGTCATGAGACGATGGACATTCAATGACGTACGACGACTATCGAGCCCCATTTGAACCTTAAAAATTTGTAGGATACAAATGACATGTCATTAGGGTTTACTTGTTTTGGGTGCTGGTCTTGAATTTCCTACCAGTGGCTGAGTTCCAGCATTTGCTGCAGATACTCGACAGCTGTGGAGCAGTATCGTATAGCTATGTTCTGACCCGCAACTCGTGTGAGTAAGCCCTTTTCACTACTCGTGTGTGCATACTCATTTCACAGCTCGTGTGAGAAAATATGTAAAGGAAAGGAAAGATTATGGTTATATGTTTAGCACACTTCGTGTGAGCTAACCCGTGTATCCAATGATATTCTAAACAGTTCAATAGGCATGAATTTACAATGAAATGGAAAGTGTTCTATATGAACCAATACGTGTATGTATGAAATACATTAAAATGGTGAGCTACATGGAAAACATGTTATGTTATGATGAATGATAAATTCAACTGAAGGATGCTCAGGTATAAAGGCTATTCATGTTAAATTCATATGAATTATGTTTAAATGAACAGACATGTGCTGTTGATGTGCTTAGGATTGTGCCAAGCTTATGAATGGATTATATCATGCTTAACCTTAATGAAATACATTGAAACTATAAGTGTTCAATGGGTTATCTACTTATGTAACACCCCAAACTCGGCCTAGGAGTTATGGTCGAATCCGGTGGTGTTACATTGAAGTGTTTAGTGAAAATTGAACTCGTTGGTAAAAAATTGTTTCTAAGTTTAAAAACCTATTAATTATTACCTAACAAATCATCTAGCCAAAATGTTTACCTTGTTGTCTTACTTTTGTTATAGTATGTTGATCTAAAATCACGGAAGCTTTTGAAACTCTGTTGTTTAGGTCTCGTGTCTTTGAAAGCAGTAATTATTTTGAAAATCCGTCTTCTCCTAAACTAGCAGTTTAAAATAAGTAAGCAAAAGCCCAATTAAAAATTTAAACAAACTTAAATGCCTTATTACAAAAACAAAACCCAACATAAACATTAAATTTAAATAAAAGAAAGTGTAGAATAGCTGCAGTTGTGTGGCCACCTCCGAGTCCCTCACAGCACCAAATCGCCTATGGCTGAGGATTACCTGTACAGTTAAACAGAGCGTTGAGTTTACGAAAACTCAGAGTGTAATCCCCTAACAAGAAAACAGTCAATTAATCAATAGATAAATGCAGTTTGGGCCTGAGCCCGTTACAGTAACAGTCAAGTTCAGTGTGGGCTTAAGGCCTTTCCCGAAATAGTAAACGATTGGGCTTGAGACCGTCATAATGCCAGTAATCAGTAGGGCCTTTGCCCAATTTCAGTAATAGCATCAATGGGGCCTTGACCCATAATAGTAACATATATCAGTCATGCAGTGAACAGTATGTAATATCATTAATCGATGCAGTAACAGTACAAAATCATTAATCAATGCAGATATGCAGTTAGAAATCCTACTCAATCCAACCTCTACACACCATTCCGTCCCGCCAAACACACCATGTAGGGATAAAATCGACCCACCCAGCCAGACACATAAAGATTAGCACCGGTTGCAGCACTAAGCAGTATTGCAGCAAAGCTGCCAGTAAAATAAATGGCATATAGCCATAGTAGGTCCATAGTCTTCTTAGGCGACCCATGAAACCTTATCAATACGATACACTTCCTCCAAATATAACAACCCATCCCCATGTAATATATCGTGACATAATATCATACGTGTATGCAAAATGTCCTGCTCAATCATAGTCATACATATCATAGAGCAAATCAGTCATACATAACATAAGGCCATAACAGTCATTTCATCTCTTAGGGATATAGTAGTCATTTTACCCTATAGTGGTATTTTAGTCATTTTACCCTATGGGGGTATTTCGATCATTCTACCCTATGGGGGTATTTCGTTCATTTTACCCTATGGGGGTATTTCGGTTATTTTAACTTATGGGGGTATTTTGGTCATTTTACCCTATGGGTGTATTTCAGTCATAATAGTGTAAAAGGGCCCAAGTCTCATTACTCGACCCAGTGTGTGGCCTGTTCAGCCCAGATTTCGCCAAGATTATGAGATCTACACAACCCAGTCCGGAATTTGCCACAAATCGTGGATTTCATCTGTATGGGGCCCACAAGCCCATTGACCCCACACGGCCCATTTTGGCCCAACATGCCCCATTACAGCCTAATCCCATGGAAATGCTCATGGAGGCCTCTACAGTTTAGCGCACATGATTCACAGGTTTGGCTTTCCACACGAGCGATCGCACACTCGTGTGTTCTCAACGTCGTATTTTGGCTTTTCGACTTTTACCGTTCTATAGTTACAGTGGGGTGGTTACACACCTGATGCGATTTGCAGATTCCCTTCGTTCCAAACACTATTATTCCAAAACTCAATGATCATTGCACCCTTGGTTCCCAAGCAATGTGCCAATCAACCTCGACCACCACTAGTTAGGAATGGAAGCAATGTAGGTTGGAGAAAGTGAAGAAAACCTTGAAAACCTCATCGATCTCCCATCGAGAACAAGGAAGAAATGAGATGATATATAGCTCTCCATAACAACAACCAAATCCAATAATTTTCTCCTCAAATCTCCCCAAATATCCCTCCTCAATTCTCTCTACGACCAGTTCAAACTCTATTTAGCAGTATTTCAATCCAACTCTACCACCCACATGAATTAGGCAGCAAAATAAATACTCCCTTTTTGATGCACCACCACTCGAACCTTAGACCCCATGTACACTCCACACGCCCCTTACCACTAGACCTACAACTCCTTTCTATCATATTTTAACCATAATAATTTAAGAACCTACTATCTAGATCCAAGGATTTTATTCACTTAAAATAAAAATTTTGCATAAGCCAAGGCTTGAACCCCTGGCTTCTTAGACACTTCCAAACACTCCTAAATCACTTAGCCACTGAAGTAGACATTCATTTATGTCACTTCCTTGCTCAACTAAATATTTATGTGCAGTCTCCTAACTGTTCCCTTGTTCAAAACCTATTGCAATCTCCTAACTATTCCCTTGTTCAAAACCTATTTCTTCTAGGCCCAAAATTCAGGGTGTTACAGCTTATGTACATGAAAAGGTGGTATAAAGCAAAGTATGAAATTTCTTATAAAATGGTTTATCATGAAGATTGATTCCAAAAGTGTTATGTTTAAATGCACTAAATTGTAATCATGGTTGATGTTATGCTTATATCTTGTGTGTTATGCATATGAAACGAGTGAGGAAAGGTAATGAAATGGTAAATTCATAGTTGAAATGAAATATAATGAAAAGGGAATAATCAGTTGAAAGATGTACTTGTTTATGAGAAATTTATGTATGCTATGGATGAATATACCTATATCATGGATAAATACACTAAGTCGAGCATTGATAATGTCGTTTAGGCTTATGATAAGCATTGGAAATGGAATGGAAAGTAAGTAAATTTAAAGGTGTATAATCTTATAGAAAGGTTGATGATTATACATTACGTCCCATAAAATCCTATCATGTTATGAATGATAAAATATGCAACTTTAATGAACTTACTCATTTTTGAGTTGATGATCATATAGATTTATGAATCTTATGTCACTGGCATAGGTCTATGTATATTCTATAAAGTTTATTATTGAAATGGAATATTATGCTTAAAGTCTATACGAGCTCACTAAGCATTCATTGCTTACGTAATTATTTTCTTTTACCTTACAGATTATTGGAAGCTCGATTGGGTTGGAAGCTAGTCGGAGAATTATCACACTATCCAACGAATATATCAGTAGATTTTGATGGTTTGATCAAGGTTATAATGGCATGTATAGGTGGACTTATGGTTTATATTAGTTGATGAGTTTGGCATGTATATGTCATTTTGGTTTATGTAACCTTGGTACTTTTGTTGCCTTATTGATGTGTGTTATTTTGACAATGTGATAAGGCATGTTTGAGTGGCCAAAGTGGTAGATAATGAATTGACCTCAATATGGTCAAGTTATGGTATGCTTTGGAAAGGTTTTGAATAGAGATGCATGATTGAAAAATGATTTGTATATATGTTGTTGCTGGAACCATTTGGAAATAGCTAGTTTTGTATCACTTTGATGGTTTTGATGCATGTGTTGAAATGGTCAAGTGAAGTTATGTTTTGAATGACCAAATTGGTATATTAGTATGTGATTTTGGCATGTGGTCATTGTGATATGATTTGGCATGGAAACAAATTAGTTGATAAATGGTAAATGTGCACATGTTTAGGTTGATTTGATGATTTATGTTTGAGGTGCCTTTTGGCATATTGGTTGTATGGATAAATGACCAATTGAATTGGTCTTAATATGCATGTTTTGTTGTTTTTGTTAAAAGTGCAAATGGCTTGTAAGAGCGTGCTTTAAATGGGTGAAAGAAATGGTTTAAATTTGGTCTATTTCTTGTACACACGGCCTAAGACACGAGCGTGTGTCTTAGCCATGTGTGACACATGGCCATGCGACACGGCCGTGTGTGACACATGTCCATGCGACACGGCCGTGTGTGACACATGGTCATGCGACACGGCCGTGTGTCCCCTGTAGGTTTTAAAGGTTGTATTTCGGATGTTACATAGCTTGGCACACGTGCGTGTGGTTTGGCCGTGTGACCAAGTCAGAGAGTTACATGAGCTGGGACACGGTCATGTGCCCTTACTTCAAAATTCCACAAAGTCTGAGACACAGGCATGTGTCTCAGCCGTGTGAGTCTCACGGCCGTGTGACCCCTGCAGTGTGAATTTTTCTGTCTTTTTCAATGAAGTTTTAGAAACTTAGTCCCGTATTGTTTCTAAAGAGTTTATAAGGCCTCAAAGGCACGAATTAGGGATGTTGTGCATGTGTTAGATGGAATTTTGCAATGATTATGAAATTTTAGAAATGAATGATTTAAATTACGTATTTACGGTAATGCTCCGTAACCCTATTTTGGCAACGGATACGAGTTAAGGGTGTTGCAGAATATGTTCAAAGTTGTTTTATTTTACATAACATGGAATGAGTTACTCTCTTTGGGATGATTTCTTGATGGTCATAAAAATTAAGAGACTTAAGTGTAATTATAATGAAAATTAATGTAAATGAGGTTATTACATTGTGTACAACCTGGTCAAGAACTATTTGTCTTAAAGCATATTTAAGCAAGTAAGAAAACAACCAAGTACTCAAGAACATTGGTTGGACACCACTAGTCCCTAGTTGGATCAAGATTAATTATAATGGCATTGTTAAACGGATTTTTGGATGATCGTCTATAATGGGTATGCTAATAGAAGTTGAATTTTTGGACTTAGTAGGAATGTAGGAGTTTGTACAATCACACATGTTGAGTTATGGGAATGTTATGATGGTTTATTACTAGCATGGGAAAGGGTTATAAGAAAGTCATACTTGAAAGTAATAATAGTTCAGTCATTCATATATTGAATGGAACAAATAAGAATATGATTAGTTTTTCTCTAGCTAGAAGCATTCAAGACCTGAGAAGCAAGCTATGGAGGTAATCATTAAGCACATCAAGGAGGAAACTTAAGTGGCTAATTATATGGCTAATTGGTTTACTAATAGTTTACTCGACATGTATATTTGATAGGCCACCAATAGTTGCAGGATAGAAACTACTTAATGATAGTCTAGGAATTACTTATGGGAGAAACTATTCTCTTTAAGATAATTTAATATAAGACTTTGCCCTCTTATTTCTACAAAAAAATACTATAACTCGTTGAAGTTTGTGTTGCTTACGTTCGATGAGAGACTAAAGGGGAGTTTAAGGAAATATTCAAGAAAAGTATGAGCAATGGATGAGCTCATACCTCAAAAATATATGTACCTAGTCCTTTTATATTGGAGGTGTTGTAAGTGTTTAAGTTGCATAAGAGTGCATGAAGAACTAAAACTTAACCGCTCCTTAGTTGTGATTGGTTGATATCATTGTCCCTAATTCGAAAAGCTGCTTATGACATTTTCGTGTTACACCTCTTCTTGCTTATCCTTAGCAGGTACTATTGTTGGTCTTTGATAAAGGCTTCTTAACTATCCATTGTGTCAAGACAGTCTACTTATAGAAATTCATTTCGTTTGAGTTCGATAACGTATTCAAGCTTAATACTCATTTCTTTGGGCCTGATAGCTTTTGGTATATCAATATTAATTATATTAATTAAATAAATTATGTTTTTAAATATTTTTAAAATTATCAATTTTATTGTTGTGGAAAGTGAAATGTGTAGTCAAGCATCAATAATTTAAAGAAAGCATGCAACAACTTCGTGCTTAATCAAAATATGATTAACCTGGTGGCTTTTGGCATGATCCCTACACCACTTTCTTTGTTTAATAACCTTTTTCTTAACCTAACAAGAATTCCCATTAGGGAGCAATCTCTTGCAAAGTAGACGGCTCTTCCTCCCACTTTTTCAAAAAGATAACTGCAATGCTTCCTATGACCTGGCAGAAGAAAAGTTTTGCATTAGAGGTGCATTTTGAGATAATTGTGGCATGGTAGTTGATGGTTTTTGATGTTTTCGATGATGCATTTATCAAGCTTACTGACGCAATTGCCCTCGTTTTCATGCAAAAGAGGGGATCAAAGTGATTCTTGAATCCAATTGTGGAAGTGTTATTAATCGCTTCAAGTTATCTATTCCAAAATAAAGTTGGAATACTTTTTCCATTGAACAATACCTTATTTCCTTATCTTTTTGTTGTAAGAGAAACTAATAAAATAACAAAATGGATAGTTAAATATGTGGATTATAATATTAGGCTTCATTTTTTTCATGTAAAAGGTTTTACTGAAAATATTTTCATTGTTTTCCCATGTTTGTTTGATGGAAAATGAGTTACCAAAGGTAAGTCATTTTTCAAGACACACTAAAATGAAGGCTTTTTTTTAAATGTCGTTTTTAATCCCATAAGACATTTTCCAACATTTAATCCACTAAGCACTTATCGCCAAAACATCTCAAATCATCTTTCGATCAAGAACCATCATTGACATTGGTGCTTCTCCCTCTCTGGGGATGAGAACTCAGGTGAGATATCTTTGGTTTTGGGTTTATGGGTTTTTCTTCTTTTCCAGTTTCCTTTCTAAATTTTCCATTTTCGTAGCATTACTTACGTTACTATTTTTGTTTCCTTTGCTTTAGCTTTGATGGGTTTCCATCTTCTATAGCATATCTTTGATATCTTCCTATTTCTAATATACCTAAAAATTATTATGTTTGATTTTTACCACGTTTTTTATGCTCAATTTCCTTTTAAGGAATGTTGTATTTTCTTGTAATACTTTTTCTCTCAATTAAATCAAGGTAGATCTTTATGTTATATGTTATTTATGCTTCCAGATTAAGAACAATTTGGTGATAAGTTGTAAAGGTAGAATCTTTCAATAGGCATCCTTTTGAAGTGGAAGCTTTTTTATTATTTTATACAAATTGTTAATCATGTTTTAAAGCGAAAACTTTCATTAGTTTTCAATTATTGTTTTATACGTATTGTTAGTCACATTATACATACCTTAGATGTTCAATTGTCAAAGGGATGCCTCACTGTAGTTGTATTTCCATGCTATCATAAGCTTTAGACTAGTCAGAATATAACATTTTTTTCCAAGATGACCATTTGTAGCAATCATCATAACCTGGAAAGAAGTGATCATCACTTGTAAACTTCATTATAATAATCACATTCTTTTGGAATGAAAGAAAAAGTAAAAAAGAAAAATTGGTGAAATATTAGAGGTTGCACCATGGAGGTAGAGGCTAGCACATTAAACATCTCTTTAGAAAAAGTAAAAATAAAAACTTGGTGAAATATTTATGTTAAAAAAGCATCCTAATCATATAGTATATCAACATGCATTAGTTTGATGACATGGTAAAAGAACAAATAATCATAGTTCCTTAGAAAAGAAGTAAAATTTCAGCTAACCAAGTTATAAAGTAAAGTATAGTTAAAAGTTCACTACCTTTAATCCATTTTCATGGAAGCTATAACCTAAAAAAGGAAGTTAAGTTACTATGATGAAGATATTATAAATAGAAAACCAAGAATTAGAAAATATAAATATGACATACATCTTTTGAATGAGGACATTCATAAAACTAACATATGATATTTCTCAATATTAGAAAACTAACATATTTGATTGTGCATTTTACTTTTATGGCTTGTATTGTGTGCTCTCTCTCTTTTTTTTGTATTATTGAAGGGTAGAAGTTGAGTTAATTTTCACTGTCCATATTGATATAAAATGAAATTTAAAAATTGCTTGAATTCATTCTAATAGCTCAATACTTGTCCGTTAATACCATTTTTTTTCTCTTTAAAATGAGATCGATAAAGATGGAGGAGTTTGATGACGATTATTTTTTGTATTGATCAAAAATTTGTGTGACATTATTTTTTGTAGATGGACCGTATCATAATGCAATTGTTGGGGTCGTGGCTTTAGTTTTAGCTTTTGGGGATCTTTGAATTAAAACATTAAAAACTATGAAGAATATTGCTTGTCACCCTCGTGTGAATCGAAATTATGAAAGTGAAAATTATATTAATAGTATTTTATATAGAGGTGACTTGCATTGTATTGAGGTGATAAGGATGAGACTAATTGCTTCTTTTTTTTAATTTGAGTGACATTCTTACTAGAGACAATTTGTTACAATCAACTAGATTAGTTAACGTTATGGAGTATGTGGTTATATTTTTATAGATAATTGGTCGTAATGTAAGGTTTCTGATAACACTCTAGAATAGCGTATTTTTATGTATTAATTATGTATTTATTCTGAGTGTGCTCCTGCTAATTTGAGCTATTTATGATATTTTATCTCATAGGGACTAAATTTGAGGCAAAAGCAAAATTAAGGGTCAAAACCGTGAATTTAGAGATAAAATGGGACAATGTGCGACATAAGGAAAAGTTGGTGCCAAAAGTGCAAGCATGGAGGAAACAAAGGTTGAAATGCAAAAAGAAGAGATTTTATTCTATCAGACTCTATTTTAATTATATTAGGATAATTAATATTAAGATAATTATTAAGGATTATTTAATTTTAGGATTTTATTTTATTTATCTTTATTTATCTTCAATTAAATGTATTTATCTTTTGGGAGTTTAAGTAGGATTAGACTATCTCCCCTAGCACTATAAATAGGGGGTGAAGTGACTCAAAAGGAATCCATCTATTTTTGTAAATCGTCTCTCCCCAAAAGTCTAGGGTTTTGTTCTTCTCATAATTCCTTTCAATAAAATCTCCATTTTTGTTTTATTTATTTTCTTTTACACCACACCTTGAGCCATTAAACCCATCTAGCCGAAGGTTGTCGATATTCCCCAAAAAGGGTTCTTGAGGCTTAGAGTCCATACGTAGCCTCCTCGCTGAGTATTCATCATTTCTCCGCACTACGGGGCTGACGCTTCCATCCATGTCCCTTAAGAATTAAGCTTTTCAACGTATGCAAAGGCGGCCGCTTTGTATGTTTTGGGAAGGTTGCACACTCGGTTCGTTAGCTTACTACGTCAGAGGTTGGCGAGCCCAAGAGACAAAATGGCGTGGGATTTGCCATTGAGAAGCGTTGATCTAGCATAATACGATCCCACAAAAGCGATTGTTGTCAAGAGTCAGGTTCCACTAAATTGTAAGTCTGAATCCTTGTAGCTGATAGTCGCAGGCGTCCTCTTCCACTATAACTGCCTTATTCGGTTTGGGAAGGATCATCTAAAAGCCGAGGATTGAACCCAAGGAGGAATGAGACAACTGGAGGCTGGAACCTCCCATAAGAATTTCCTTTCTCTCAACTCTATTTTTAATTTCTCGAATTTTCGATTCAATATTCTTAATTTTATTTTTATTTTATTTTTCGTTTCCAGATCCAAACCTTTAATTCTATTATTTTCTTTTTTTTTTTTCCAGGAATGCAGTTTTCTTGGGCAAGATTCTGCCTGCGATTTCACGGAACAAAACATTGTGCAAATCCAGTCCCTGAGGATTTGACCCTACTTCCCTTTTATTATTCTTTGTTTAGCGAAAACCATCAACATATAAAATTAACGCACTTCAACTCCTTGTTTAAGGCCCATACTTAGCCGATTTAAAACTCCAACTCCTAGTAGAACGATACTTCTCCATTTTACAATCAGGCATGTCTACGACTCGACTCATCACAGACCCGGTTCACATCATTGGTATCAGAGCTAGTCAAAATCGAGGAGTACGGACGTTCGTGAAGCTGCCGGAGTAAGTCATTGTGAAAAAAAATTTCGAAAAAAAATCCAAGGTGTAATTTATTTTTTATCTTTGTATTTAGCTTTCCATTGTATTGAATTAAAAAAATTCGAAAAAAAAAGAAATTCAAAAAAATCAAAAAAAATTCGTGGATTGAAGTTCTCTATTTGTATTTGGCATTTTGTGATTGAAAAAAAAAAGAAGAAAAAAAATTCGAATTTAAAAAAAAAAGTGGTCAGTTCTTGCCAATTGAATTTCAAAGTTTTGTGAAGTGACGAAAGTTTGTACCATCCTTGTTGTTTTTTGACCCACAAATTCCTTTCTACTATCATTCAACCTTCTCACGCCACACTTGATCACCAAATAATTTTTTTTCTTTCAGCCTACCCACATCCATCTTATTTTTTTTACCTTTGCAAAACCTCTTTGAGCCGATCCACAAGTCTTTGATAAGACTAAGCAAGTCATTTACGAAGTTAGAGAGAAGAGTCCAGTGGAAAAAGGCACGAGAGTTTGGTGAGACTATTAGAGAGTTCAAAAGCCTAATTGTGTGAATTTTCTTTGTGAGAGAATTGTGAGGTTTCTTGTGTGATTAAACAAAATGTTAAGAAGTTCTGAAATGAATAATGATTATGGCGATGTTTTGTTTGACCCAACATATCAAGCAATTGTTCACGAGATGGGTCAAATGCTTCAAAGAAAATTGGAACCCGTTAAAGAACGATTGAAGCAATTGGATGAAAGATTCCAACGGGAGCAAATTTCTTCAAGTCGAGGAATGGAAACAAGATCACCGCGGAGACAAACATCCAACGATTTGGTGAGAAGAGATTCATACCATGATTCATATTCAATGAGAAATTCAAGACTACGCAAAACAAGTTTCGAGTTTGAAGCTTCTCAAGGTGATGAACAATAAATCACAAGTAATCCTTCGTATGCACCAAGGTACTCGTACACCAAGAATCAATCTCAAAAAGGTGATCGTTTTTCGTATGTACACCATTCCATACATACCCAACTTGAGTCTTTTCGTTCTAATTCTTTTGTAACATCTCCATCTTGTAAAGAAAGGAAGAGACAAAGAGAAACAAAAAGAAAAGAGAGGCAAGAGATGTTAATAAGAGAAAATGAGTGAATATGGAATGAAATTGAGAGAAGAAAAATGAAAGAAAAAGAAAACAAATCAAAAAAGAAAAGGAGAGTGAAAGAAAGGGAAAAGAGATTGCAATTGAAAAAATGTGATCAAGAAAAGAAAATTGAAAAAGAGAGTGAAAGAAAAGAACATGAGAAAGAAGTGAGTGTCATCGAGTTTTCAAAAATACAAGACACTATGGAAAAAGAACGAAAGTTTAAAAATGAGAGTGTAAAAGAAACTAGTGAAAATAACGAGAGAGAACAAGAAAAAGTGAGTGTTGTTTTAATTAACCCACATGTGAGTTGTCCTTGTTCTGTTTCTTCTTTTCAGATTACTAAAGATCCATGTGAAGAGTTTCAATTACAATATTTTCCTGATGAGAGGCAATTCAAGTTGATTCAGAAAGGTAAGATCATAGAAGACCCTTGTCCACCGGTAGATAAAGGTAAGAAAGTTTAGGGTTCTATGCAGTGTAAGTCTCCATCATCCCACTTGAATGTTTGTGATAATATTGCTGATGACTTAGTCTTTGAAAAGGTTTCATGTCTTGACATGGCTAATTGTCATTCTTTGTTTAATGTTGTTGAGAAAGTTTCTGGTACCATAGTTTTCAAAAGACCTCCTTATTTTGCTTTGGTTAATTGTCTTTCACTGTTCATTTTTGATAATTTTATTTTAAATGGAGGCATGAAGAGTTGTTTATTTGATGTGTTTCATGTTGAAAAATCTGTTGATGGCATTAGATTATTTCAGCTTCTACAAACTTTGGACGTGCGTGATCCCAAGTATCCACATAAAAAGCTTGATTTATTCGATTGTCATGGTTATGTGAATCCTTTATATTTTTATACGATACCCTTTTGTATAAGCATGTTTGTGCGAATGAAATTTTTACTACACTATGGAATAAGTGATCAAACTCGTGTGTTCAAACCTGGAATTTGCTATGTTGGTTCGTTTTGTGGGAAACTCGAGCATCCTAAATTTTGTGCGAACAATTTGATTGATGCTTTGACCCTTGAAAAATATTTGTATGCTGATGCAATTGAATGTTCTTCTTTGATTAGCCATGAAGTGTATGTTTTGAGCGATGATTGCAAGAATAATGTTAATACAAATTGCGATGCTGATCAGCAAACAAATGAAGTTGTAATCCATCGTCCTTGGCACATTTTGACTGCGCAAGATGAACACCCATATAAATCCTTCTTTGAGATTGAACATGTTGAAAAGGCATGGAAAAAGACTGTTGAGTTTGATTGTCTACGAACATGCATGATCAATTGTCATTTGAACCAATTGAGTTTAGTTTTTTTTTGCAATAAAGTCATATCGAGACTATTTGATAATTTGAGCTATGCAAGTTTTAACCGAATAAGACTTTAGATGCATGACCGATTGAATGAATTTATCATTTCTTTTGGATGTAATTTTAGCTTGATTTATTTGTTCTTCCTAACGCTGAATATGGAGAGTCAATTTGAGAAGGTAAGATTCATTCATACTCTTGAACTCTGCCATGATTTATGTGCTCAAATTTGGTTCGAGAATTCAGAAAGAGTCTGTAAGTTTTTTATTCATCGTGTCTTTACTTCTCTTCATTATCATGTAGATGACACCTTGAATTGGCTCAGTCTTAAAGAGGGAGGGCATGTGACTAATCTATAGTCTTTTCGAGTAATGTGTAACTTTCAACTTCTTGGGAGCAACCAAGCCAATTCTATCAACCAAAGGGTTGATAACGATGCAAAATTTTTCTCGAGCAAGTGGCTCGATTTGAGGACAAATCGTCTTCAATGGGGAGGGTATGATGCGAACCTGGTCACATCATGTGACGATACAAATCAACATCATCGAGAGTGGCCTAAGCTCGAGGGGCCCAAATGCAAAATGAAGCTTAATTAAAAGCTCATAGCTCACTAAGGGTGCATGACAATTTATGCAAAGCTGACACATTCGAATTTTAGCTCATTGAGCTTAAGTCAGCTTAACTTAGTTCAATTGAGCTTATTTCTATCTTTCTTCCATGCTTGCATTTTTTTTAATTTGCTGGAATAAATAAGTATGTTAGTTAAATTAGTTAAGTTCAGCTCAAAATAAATTAACTTGCATTTTAATGTGTCAAATTCCGGGCATGTTAATTGAGTTTAATTGTGTCTTAGTTTGTACATAGTTAT
This sequence comes from Gossypium raimondii, assembly GCF_025698545.1. NCBI lineage: Eukaryota > Viridiplantae > Streptophyta > Magnoliopsida > Malvales > Malvaceae > Gossypium > Gossypium raimondii. Next base: position 23,343,105 of record NC_068565.1, read on the forward strand.
TAGCTAATTTTAATGTGTTAAGCTTAGGACAAATTTATTAGCTGCTGCTATTTAATTTGTCTAGCCGAATTTAGTCATTAATTTGTCTTTGCTTCTATTTAATTTGTCCAGCCGAATCTAGACATTAAACATGTCTTTGCTGCTACTGATTTTTATGATGTTTTAAGTCTAATTAATGTGTCCTAAAAGGGAATTAATTTGTTGAATCTTTTTGGTGCAGGTACATGCTTGGAACGGCATTAAATAGAGGAGAATGAACCTGGTTAAGTGCATGAAGTAGAATTTAAGACTAGCAGCTGATTTGAGTTTTTCCAAGTGGCTGTTCGTAGAGTTCAATGGCCAAGATGTTGTTCACATTAAGACCCATCAGCTAACAATGTTTTCATACCTTGGTGGCTGCCCAAATCTATCCTTTCACACCATAAGACTGTTCGGATTCAAGAGTTCACACCAAGTGTCCAACCGAGTTCCTATGTTCACAATTGGGCTGTTCGTGAGCCGCAATAGCATTAACATTGGCTACTGCCCATTCAGTTATCCAAAGGAAGGAATTTGACTATTGGAGCTTGGTTAGCCTTTAAGCATGCACAAATTCGGTGCATACACTAATGAACAGCCACCACCATTATTTCAAATGCATGGATGGGAGCTTGAACATTTTCTTCCTAGCTAAGTATGAATGAACAATATTAATGGTTGAGTTGTGGCCATTCGTTTTACCTTAGTTTGTCTATAAATACTTTGGTTATAAGCTTTGTAAAGGTTAGACAATTATGCTATTCACTCTTTACGAATTATTCAGCAATTGAGAGTTTCTCAACTCCTTTTGTTCATTTGTGACTCAATTGACCTATCAAGTTATTCTTGGGGAGTCATTCTAATTTATTTGAACTTATCACCATAACCCGGTGTGGCGTTCACTTTGATACCTGTGGTTCCTATCTCCCTATAGTGGGTCAAGGTTCTTCATCTCCTTCCATCTTAAGTTGTAATATAAGATTCGGGTCAATACTCATCTATAGTATTGGTTCTTTCTTCGACCTTGAGTCTTTCTTTTCCATCCAGATTTATCAATTTTAAAATAACCTTACTTCTTTGTTTAGCCAAAAGCATCAACATATAAAAATCAACGCACTTCAACTCATTGTTTAAGGCCCATACTTAGCCGATTTCAAACTCCAACTCCTAGTAGAACGATACTTCTCCATTTTACGATCGGGCATGTCTACGACTCGACTCATCACCAAGCTAGTTCGCATCAGCTACAGCCAATCGCAAGGAGACAAATTTATGAAAAGAACAGTCAGCGATGGTTGGAACTCAAAGTAAACCATCGCGAAAAATCGAAGTCGACAATGAAGCTGAGTTCAGGTTTAATGAAAACCCTACTCGAACACTTGAAAGCAAAAAAGTAGAAGTCGACTCACCAGAAGAAATGCTTAATGCTAGGGTTAACGAAAACCCGAATCTAGCACACCAACCAATGGCTCAAACGATTCGGCAACTGGCCGGAGCTCCGACAGAACAACTGCCCTTATGCATCACATATCCTACTGTGGATACAGATTTTGAGTTTAAGTCAGGACTAATCCAGTTACTGTCAACTTTTCGTGGGTTCCAAAATGAAAATCCCCACAAGAATCTGAAAGAGTTTCATATGGTTTGTCTTAGCAAGAAACCTCAGGGGTTAATTGAGGATCAGATTAAATTGCGTGCTTTCCTTTTCTCCCTAGTAGATTCCGCTAAGGAATAGTTATTTTATTTACCCCCTGGATCTATTACAACTTGGGCTGATCTATCTCGTTTGTTTCTGAACAGGTTTTTTCCAGCGTCTCGAGTAGCTGAACTAAGAAGAGAGATCGTTGGAATAAGGCAAAAAGAAGATGAGTCCCTTTACGATTATTGGGAGCGGTTTAAGAAGTTGTGTGCAAGCTGCCCACAATATGGTATAACGGAGCAATCTCTTCTCCAATACTTTTACGAAGGTTTGAAGCCCATGGAGATGAATATAGTAGACGTCGCTACTGGAGGAGCATTGGTTAACATAACTCCCCAACAAGCGAGAGACTTGATCTCCACGATGGCTGTAAATTCTTAGCAGTTCCGAGCCAATACTGAACCCCCTAGAAGGGTTCACCAGCAACTAATCATGCAACTGATGCATGTCCCAGTTTGTATGATGATACCATGGCCCATCTGGATGCTATGGGAAATTTCTCTAGGTTGCCACTAAGGGGATACGACCCCTACGCTAATACCTACAACCCAGGGTGGAGGGACCATCCTAACTTAAGTTATGGGGCCAATCTATGAAATAACCAGCCATACCAAAATCGGTTTTCGCAACAGCCGCAAGGTTCAGGTAATTCTCTAGAAACCATGGTCAATAAGTTAGCAACTAATGTTCTTGATTTTCAACAGCAAACTCTTAATTTCCAAAAGAGACGAAAGATTTCCAATAGAAAACTGAGGCGTCCATCAGAGAGTTGACCACATCGATCGAGAAATTGACCCCTCAAGGGAAGCTATCCTCCCAAACTGAACCAAACCCTATACAAAATGCGAATGCAGTGACGTTGCAAAGCGGAAAGGTACTGAAATCGATTCCTGACAGGAATCTTGGCCAAGAAATCGCCTAGAAAAAACTTGAAAAAGACGAATAGGTCTGACCGAGGACAAGAAAATTCTCAAAACATTTAGGAATGTCGAGATCAACATTCTGCTGTTGGACATCATCAAGCAAATACCGCGGTATGCTAAATTTCTTAAAGAGCTTTGCACCAACAAGCGAAAATTAATAGGTAATGAAAGGGTGAATGTTGGTGAGAATGTATCCGCAGTGTTACAGTGGAAAATGCCGGTAAAATGCAAGGATAGGCGCATGTTTGTAATACCATGCAAAATAGGCCATTTGGGAATTAAGAAGGCTATGTGTGATCTAGAGGATTCTATAAATGTAATGCCATATTCTATTTATGAATCACTTAACGCAGGTTTTTTGACAAAAACAGGTGTTATCATTCAATTGACGGACAGGTCTGTTGTGCATCCAGAAGGAGTACTTGAGGATGTTTTGGTAAAAGTTAACGAGTCTATTTTCCCTGCAGATTTTCATGTGATCAAAATGGAGGAGGATAGCACTCCTGGATCTTCAGATCTCCTGTTGGGTTGACTATTCCTTAGTACAGCTAGTACTAAAATCGACGTTTGAAGTGGAACTCTCATGATGGAGTTTGATGGGGAGATCATAAAGTTTAATGTCTACAACGCCATTAGCCATCCAAGCGAAATCTTGAGCGTAAATCGTATCGACATAATTGACTTTTTAGTCTAAGAGAATTTTGAGTCAATTTATGGAGATGATTATGAACTTAATAAATTTAAATTTGTTAATGAGTTATTATCTCCAAATACTAAACTGTTACCTTCTATTATACAGGCACCAGAGTTGGAGTTAGACCCGCAGGAAAGGCAAGGAAATTAGACATCCAAGAGTTAAAAGAAATTTGCAATAATGCATACGAGAACGCACGTATTTATAAAGACAAGACATAGTTGTTTCACGATAAGAGAATAGCTCAGAAGCATTTTTTGGTAGGACAAAAAGTTTTACTTTATAACCCCGTGTTAAAGTTATTCCCAAGTAAGCTTCAATCACGATGGCAAGGACCTTTTATTGTTACTGAAGTGTTCACACATGGAGCGATTGAAATAGAGAGTGAAGAATCTGGAGAGCGGTTCGTAGTCAATGGCCAACGGTTGAAGCCATTTTATGAGAATTTTCAAGCCCACAAGGTTGAGAAAATTCATTTTGAACAACCATAGAACCAATAACGGCGTCGAGCTAACGACGTTAAACAAGCGCTTGTTGGTAGGCAACCCAATTTTTATTTTTATTTATTATTTATTTTTATTTTATTTTATTTTATTTATTACTTTATTTTATTTTATTATTTATTACTTATTTGGATATTAATAAATCTCTCTTCTTTTTCTTACATAAAATAGAGCGAAAATGCGAAGAAAAATGAACAGGTAGGAAAAATGAACAGCTAGGAAAATTGAACCAAACAGCCCTATCCATGGTACCATACAGCCTCTATTCCAAATACTATTCCTGTAACATCTCGATTTTGGGCCTAACCGGAACAATGGTTTTGGGACCACAAATCCGATGAAGAAAATTCTATTTTTACTATATTTTTAAAGCCTACAATTTCACAGAATGATTTCGTGAAAATTTTGTTCAAAAATTTCGACGTTTGGGCACTCAATTTAGTCAAAAGGACTAACTTGTAAAAAGTGCAAAAGTTGAGTTCTACATGTTAGAGGTGTCCAATTGTTAATAAATTTTAAATTGGAGGTCTTTATATGGTAATTAGACCATTGGTTAAGTTATGGACAAAAATGGACATGAGATAAGTGAAATAGAAAATTTTTAAGTTAGGGGCATTTTGGTAATTTGGTAATTAAAATGAATTAAAATGGAAAAAGATGACAAATTGTGCTCATCTTCTTCATTTGGCCGAAATTATCAAGGGAGGAAGTCATAGTTAGGGTTTTCAAGCTTCCAAGCTCCATAGTATGTGATCCCAAGCATCGTTTTTAATGTTCTTTATGTTTTTAGAGTCCCGGTAACTTGATTTAGCTTATTCTAGCAATAATTTAACCTAGGGTTCATATTTGGAAAAATACCCATAGGTGAAATGTGTTTATTTTGATGTTTCATGGTAGAATATGAAGCTTGAAATTATGTTAAACAACTTTTGCTAAGCGATTTTGAGTGAAAACGAGTAAAACGACAAAATCGGTAAAAACACCTAATGTTCATAAGTAAGTGTTAGAGTGGGAATTCAATGTTTCCATAGAAGGGAAAAATGTTCAGCATGTTATGAAACATAAGAATATGGGATGAAGTTTAATTTTCGAGCTTTGGGGAAAAAGTGTAAATATGTAAAATTTTAGGGGCAAAATTGTAATTTTTCCAAAGTTAGAGTCGAGGGCTGTTTTGATGAATGTGAGTATTAAATAAGATCAATTTTTTATTATAGATCAAGAAGAATGAAATTTGGAGTTAGACCGGGGAAAGAAAAAGGTTGAAGACTAAAGTGCTAGATTTGATCATATTTTGTACCGAGATAAGTTTACGATAAATAAATGCAATATTTTGATAATTATTATTAATTCTGTTATTTTTTAGCAATTATGGATTTATTTCATGAAAATATCTAATGTTGACTTAAATATGAGGTGACAGAGAATCAATGATAAAAGCCCCGTTGAAACATTGGGAATGTATCGGATATAAATGTGATGTGATTAAGGGAATGAGATCCCATGTAAGACCATGTCTAGGACATGGCATTGCCATCATTGAGATTATGAGAGGTCTCATGTAAGACCATGTTTGGGACATGGCGTTGGCATCGAGATGAGAGGTCCCATGTAAGACCATGTCTGGGACATGGCGTTGGCACTGAGATGAGAGGTCCCCCGTAAGACCATGTCTAGGACATGGCATGGGCACTGATATGAGAAATCTCATGTAAGACCATATCTGGGATATGGAATTGGCAGTACAAGAAACATCCCATGTAAGACCATGTCTGGGACATGGCTTTGGCATGTTATTATCAGAAAAGAGACCCAAGTATCCTTAAAATGGTGATATTATCCGAGTTGATTCAGATGAGTCAGATGGTTCTCTCACTATGATTTATATTATGTTTGCTCAGAAATGTTTGAGAAAATGGTATGAAGCTTATCTTGCTTTTGTATTGAATACTAAAATTCAGAGTTGAAAATTGAATCAGTGCCAGTAGTTTGTGAGTTTTCCGATGTGTTTCCGAAAGAATTGCCAGGTTTGCCTCCTATTAGAGAAATTGAGTTTGGTGTTGAGTTGATTCCAGGTACTACTCCTATTTCTATTGCTCCTTATAGAATGGACCCGTTGGAATTGAAAGAATTGAAAGCTCAGTTGCAGGAATTAACTGATAAAGGTTTTGTAAGGCCTAGTTGTTCTCCGTGGGGTGCACAAGTGCTTTTTGTGAAAAAGAAAGACGGTTCGATGAGGTTGTATATAGATTATCGGTAGCTCAATAAAGTAACAATAAAGAATAAATATCCACTGCCTAGAGTTGATGATCTATTTGACCAATTGAAGGGAACCACTATGTTCTCCAAGATAGATTTGAGATCTGGTTATTATCAGTTACGGGTTAAAGAGTCAGATGTTCCGAAGACTACTTTCCGGACTAGGTATGGTCACTATGAGTTTCTTGTGATGCTATTTGGTTTGGCTAATGCTCCTGCCATATTCATGGATTTAATGAACCGAATCTTTAGACCGTACTTGGACAAGTTTGTAGTTGTGTTTATTGATGATATTCTGATTTATTCTCCTGATGAAACCGAACATGCCCAACATTTGAGAATAGTTTTACAGATTTTGAGAGATAATAAGCTTTATGCCAAGTTTAGTTAAAGTGAGTTCTGTCTTTAGGAAGTTGGATTCCTTGGACACATTGTCTCAGGTGATGGTATTAAAGTTGATCCGAGTAAAATTTTAGCAATTGTTAATTGGAAGCCTCCTAGAAATGTATCAAAGGTTAGAAGCTTTCTTGGATTAGCTGGTTATTACAGGCGATTTGTAAAGGGATTTTCCATGATAGCTACCCCATTGACAAGGTTGTTACAGAAAGATGTTAAGTTTGAATGGACTAAAAAATGTCAGCAGAGTTTTGACAAGTTAAAGGCATTGTTGACTGATGCTCCTATTTTAGTACAGCCAAAACCAGGTAAAGAATTTGTGATTTACAGTGATGTATCCTTGAATGGATTGGTTTGTGTACTTATGCAGGAAGATAAAGTAATAGCATATGCTTCCAAACAGTTAAAGCCACATGAGAAAAATTACCCGATACACGATTTAGAGCTGGCTGCCATTGTATTTGTGTTGAAGATCTGGAGACATTACTTGTACGGTGAGAAGTGTCAAATATTCACTGACCATAAAAGTTTGAAATACTTGATGACTCAGAAAGATTTGAATTTGAGGCAAAGAAGATGGCTAGAATTGATTAAAGATTATGAGGTAGTGATCGATTATCACCTAGGTAAGGCAAACGTTGTTGCTGATGCCTTGAGTAGAAAGTCTTTATTTACATTGAGAGCTTTGAATACTAGTTTGGCTTTATCAGATGACGGTTCTATTTTAGTTGAGTTGATAACTAAACCAATATTTCTTGAAGAAATTTGTAAAGCTCAGAAAGATGACAATGAGTTGCAAGCTAAAAGAGCTCAGTGTGAGTCAGGTGTAGAGTCTGATTTTCAGATTCTTATGGCTGTTTGATGTTCAGAAATTGGATATTTGTACCGAAGAATAATGAGCTTATTCGAAAGATCTTACAGGAAGCACATAGCAGTTCTTTGTCTATTCACCCAGGTAGTACAACAGGTAAAGGCCGAACATCAGGTACCTTCAGGTTTATTGCAGCCTGTGTTAGTTCCTGAGTGGAAATGGGACCGAGTTACCATGGATTTTGTATCAAGGTTTCCGTTGACATCGAAAAAGAAAGATGCAGTATAGGTTGTGATTGATAAGTTAACGAATTCAGCTCATTTTATCCCGGTTCGTATGGATTATTCATTTGACAAGTTGGCTGAATTGTATGTTTCAGAGATGTCAGACTACATGGGATACCGTTATCGATTATCTCAGACAGAGATCTGAGATTTACTTTGCAATTTTGGAGGAAATTATAGGAAGCTTTGGGTACAAAGTTGAACTTCAGTACAACTTTCCATTCTCAGACCGATGGTCAGTCAGAGAGAGTCATTCAGCTACTTGAAGATATGCTCAGATGTTGTGTTTTAGGATTTCAAGGCAGTTGGGAGAAATATTTGCCATTGGTAGAGTTTGCCTATAATAATAGTTATCAGTCGAGTTTGAAGATGGCTCCTTATGAAGCTTTGTATGGACGTAAGTGTCATACGCCTTTGTATTGGACAAAGCTTAAGGAAAATCAGATTTACGGGGTTGATTTAGTCAAAGAAACGGAAGAGAAAGTAAAAGTTATCAGAGATTGTTTAAAAGCAGCTTCAGACAGACAAAAGTCTTATGCACATTTAAAAAGAAAAGAGATCGAGTATCAAGTTGGTGACAAAGTGTTTTTGAAAGTATCCCCGTGGAAGAAAATTTTTAGATTTGGCAAGAAAGGCAAACTAAGTCCACGTTTCATTGGACCGTTCGAGGTGACTGAAAGAATTGGGCCCTTAGCATATCGGTTAGCTTTGCCAACTAAGTTAGAGAAGATTCATAATGTATTCCATGTGTCTATTTTATGTCGTTACCGTTCCGATCCGTCACATGGGATCTCACCGACAGAGGTTAAGATTCAGCCAGACATGACTTATGTTGAAGAACCGGTAAAAATTCTAAATAGAGAGATTAAGCAACTAAGGAACAAGACTATTGCAGGCATGGGGTTGATGAGGCTACATGGGAGCCCTAAGAGGCTATGTGAAAACAGTACCCAAATCTCTTCACATGTAAGATTTTCGGGGACAAAAATCCCTAAAAGGGCAGAAAAATGTAACATCCCGATTTTGGGCCTACTCGGAACAGTGGTTTCGGGACCACAAATCTGATGAGGAAAAATATATTTTTACTATATTTTTACGGCCTACAATTTCACAGAATGATTTCGTGAAAATTTCGTTCAAAAATTTCGACGTTTGGGCACTCAATTTAGTCAAAATGATTAAATTGTAAAAAGTGCAAAAGTTGAGTTCTACATGCTAGAGGTGTCCAATTGTTATGAAATTTTAAATTGGAGGTCTTTATATGGTAATTAGACCATTGGTTAAGTTATGGACAAAAATGGACATGAGATAAGTGAAATAGGAAATTTTTAAGTTAGGGGCATTTTGGTAATTTGGTAATTAAAATGAATTAAAAGGGAAAAAGATGGCAAATTGTGCTCATCTTCTTCATTTGACTGAAATTAGCAAGGAACAAAGCCATAGTTAGGGTTTTCAAGCTTCCAAGCTCCATAGTAAGTGATCCTAAGCCTCGTTTTTAATGTTCTTTACGTTTTTGGAGTCCTGGTAACTTGATTTAGCTTATTCTAGCAATAATTTAACCTAGGGTTCATATTTGGAAAAATACCCATAGGTGAAATATGTTTATTTTGATGCTTCATGGTAGAATATGAAGCTTGAAATTATGTTAAACAACTCTTGCTAAGCGATTTTGAGTGAAAACAAGTAAAACGACATAATCGGTAAAAATACCTAATGTTCATAAGTAAGTGTTAAAGTGGGAATTCAATGTTGCCATAGAAGGGAAAAATGTTCAGCATGTTATAAAACATAAAAATATGAGATGAAGTTTAATTTCCGAGCTTTGGGGCAAAAGTGTAAATATGTAAAAGTTTAGGGGTAAAATTGTAATTTTTCCAAAGTTAGAGTCGAGGGCTGTTTTGATGAATGTGAGTATTAAATAAGATCAATTTTCTATTATAGATCAAGAAGAATGAAATTTGGAGTTAGACCGGGGAAAGAAAAAGGTTGAAGACTAAAGTGCTAGATTTGATCATATTTTGTATCGAGGTAAGTTTACGGTAAATAAATGTAATATTTTGATAATTATTATTAATGCTGTTATTTTTCAGCAATTATGTATTTATTTCATGAAAATATCTAATGTTGACTTAAGTATGAGGTGACAGAGAATCAATGATAAAAGCCCCGTTGAAACATTAGGAATGTATCGAATACAAATGTCATGACATTAAGGGAATGAGATCCCATGTAAGACCATGTCTGGGACATGGCATTGGAATCATTGAGATTATGAGAGATCCCATGTAAGACCATGTCTGCGACATGGTGTTGGCATAATTGAAGTTATGAGAGGTCCCATGTAAGATCATGTCTAGGACATGGCGTTGGCACCGAGATGAGAGGTCCCCCGTAAGACCATGTTTGGGACATGGCATGGGCACCGATATGAGAACTCCCATGTAAGACCATATCTGGGATATGGCATTGTCAGTACAAGAAACATCTCATGTAAGACCAAGTCTGGGACATGGCTTTGGCATGTTATTATCAGAAAAGAGACCCAAGTATCCTTATTATTCCAATGTGGCTCAACGAGATAGAAAACAAATTATGTTCCATGAATGTTCAGGTAAAAGCATAAATAGAAAATTCAAGTGAGTTATAAGAGTTAAGAACATATTATGTTATCAATTGAGAACCAACATTTCAACAAGAGAAAAGTAAGTTATAACATGAGTTATATAAGTAAATAAGTAAGTGAACGAGTAAGAGATTAAGTAAAGAGGAAATTAGAGATCGTGACACTTGAGTACACTTATTTTTGTTAAATGTTGTTATTTATTTGCTTGTAAACTTACTAAGCTTTATCTTTCATAGTATTACAAGCAAAGTCGGGAATCTTAAAGACGTCGGAGAGCACTCACACTATCAACAACAACAACTCGGTATTTTATGATGATCAATGTTTGAGCTGTGGCATGTATAGGGACTTAGTCATTTTGACTGTATGTCCTTCTGATATTGCTAAAGGATGATGTGTAAATATGTGATAATGTTTAGCCATTAAAATGGCTAAGTAAGAATATGTTTGGTAATATGAATGCCTAGGTGATAGTTTATACCTAGAAATTATGAAAGAGTAAAAATTTGCAATGAAACAGTTTTGGGACAGCAGCAGTGACGTGACTTTGAAAAATCACCAAGGATAGTATAAAATAAATTAGAGTGAATTATATATAGAATTAAATCTTATTGAGTCTATTTTCATAAAAAAATAACGGTGTGGGTAAAGGAAGTTTATATTTTGAGATATTTGAATTTTGGTTACACAGGGTCAGAATGGTTTTTGGAATCCCCTCTTTTGATTTTAGAAAATCATTAAAAATTTTATAAAAATAATTATGAGTTATAATTTATATGCCTAGATTCCTTAGTGAGTCTATTTTTTGTATAAACAACTAAGAACACCATATGAAAATCATTCGATGAGAAAATTGATTTTTAGTGAATAAAGGTCGAACAAATCGAAAAGGAAATAGGGAGAGTTTAATGAATAAATTGTACTAATTGGCTGAACAAAAAATTCTAAAAATTTTATGATGAGATAATATATAAGTCTAGTTTCAGGGAAAATTTACGGATCAAAATTTCAAGTTTCGTAACTCGAGTTATAATTAAATTAGTAACTGCTGCGCAGGTGCACAGCATTATAGTGAACAGTTAAATAAATTTTAAAAGAAAATTTTTATGCCCCGAACTAATAAGTTAAGTCAAGTAACGCCCTATGCTCAACTCCGGCAATGGTCTCGAGTAAGGGGTGTTTCAATTCCAGCCCAAAATTCCTACAACCAAACTACCCTATTCCTGCAGCCAACCACCCTTATCCTTGCACCCAAGCACCACCCTTCAGCACAAATTAACCTCCCAACCCTCAAATTTTAAAACATTTTTTCCCCTTTCCCAAAAAACCACCATAGCCGCCGCTTTTCCCTCCACCATTCTTCCTGACCATCGATCACCACCATTATGGTTCGGACCCGTAGCCGTATCGTCGCCGAGCCCTCCTTCATCATGAACCCACGACGGCACTGTTTCTCCGTACCCCAACCATCATATGCGATTGACAGTAACAATACGGGGAGGTTTTCTAAATTTTTCTACCTATTTATTTCTTTTCGTTCACATTAAAGACAATGTGCTTTCAGTAGGGGGACGTACTCTTCTTTATTACTGTCATTTATTGTTGTGATTTTGGTTGTTGTTGTTGTTGCTGTGATTATTTTTGGCTGGTGTTGCTGCTTGAGGCTCCATTTTAATCATATTTATTTATTTTTTTAGAATCTCTTACCTCTTTTCATGCCCAAGATTTTTTCCAAGAATTGTCTACTGTTTGACTTACAAGCATGATTATTGTTTTTTGAGGAAATTACAGATTTTCCATAATTGATGCCATCTCCACTGTTTTATTCTTATTAGGCTAGAAATAATTGTGATTCATAGAGTTAACTTTATTTTACTTTTCATAGAATTAATCAAGTTTAATACAAAGTGGACATTTAATATGTTTGCATGCTAAAATATGTTCATGACTATTAAGGTAATTACTGAAACTTATTTTTGACACTTAATTGTTTTTTTCTCTAAAGTCCGTATAAAAAAGTTATTATTAAAATGTCATTCAATATTTTCGTGGTTATGAGTGCAGCTTAAAAACGTGACTGACTGAGTAACCGGGGTATGGTGCTTGGGTTGTCATCCTATTTCGCTTCAAAAGGTTATGTGACGTGTTAGGTAAAACTCTGCTAACCGGAATTAATTTTTAAGAACATGTTGGGTTGAGTAACCGAGGTGAGGTGCTTGGTTGTCATCTCTATTCGCGTCAAAAGGTTCGATGTGTTCTTAAGAAAAAATTATAATAAATTAGAAGTCTGCTGGGCTGAGTAATCGGGGTGGGGTGCTTGGCTGTCATCTCTCTTCGCATCAAAAGGTTCAGTATATTTCTAAAGCATAAAAAAATATAAATAATAAATCAAAATCAAAATAAATAAATATATATATAATTTGGGGACTAAAGGAGGAAACAAATAGGGTGTCTTGGTAGGTTTGGTAATTTACCTAATTTTCATGAAATAATTCAAGTCGATTCTAATTTTTGTGTGTATTAATTGGAAAACTTTTTCTGTTTTACTTAAAGCAAGCTCAGGGTTCTCTTTTTTTCATATGCATTTTTGACTGATTTTTATAAAACTTAATAGTGGTATTTCTTTTATGGCAGAATCTAACTTTCACAGTAGATAAGAACCATACTTGAGGGCAAGCATGGGCTAAATAGGGGGAATTTGATAACACTCTAGAATAACGTATTTTTATGTATTAATTATGTATTTATTCTGAGTATGCTCCTGCTAATTTGAGCTATTTATGATCTTTTATCTCATAGGGACTAAATTTGAGGCAAAAGAAAAATTAAGGGCCAAAAGCGTGAATTTAGAGATAAAATGGGCCAATGTGTGACACAAGGAAAAGTTGGTGCCAAAAATGCAAGTAAGGAGGAAACAAAGGTTAAAATGCAAAAAGAAGATATTTTATTCTATCAGACTCTATTTTAATTATATTAGGATAATTAATATTAAGATAATTATTAAGGATTATTTAATTTTAGGATTTTATTTTATCTTTATTTATCTTCAATTAAATGTATTTATCTTTTGAGAGTTTAAGTAGGATTAGGCTATCTCCCCTAGCACTATAAATAGGGGGTGAAGTGACTCAAAAGGCATCCATCTTTTTCTGTAAACACTCTCTCCCCAAAAGTCTAGGCTTTTGTTCTTCTCATATTTCCTTTCAATAAAATCTCAATTTTTGTTTTATTTATTTTCTTTTCCACCACAACCATGAGCCACTAAACCTATCTAGCCGAAAGTTGTCGATATTCCCCAAAAAGGGTTCTGAAGGCTTAGAGTCCGTACTTAGCCTCCTCGCCTAGTATTCATCATTTCTCCGCACTATAGGGCTGACGCTTCCGTCCATGTCCCTTAAGAAGTAAGCTTTTCAACCTATGCAAAGGCGACCGCTTTGTATGTTTTGGAAAGGTTACACAGTTGGTTCGTTAGCTTACTGTGTCAGAAGTTGGCGAGCCCAAGAGACAAAATGGCGTGGGATTCGCCATTGAGAAGCGTTGATCTAGCACAAGACGATCACACAGAAGCGATTGTTGGCTAGAGTCAGGTTCCACTAAATCGTAAGTCTAAATCCTTGGAGCTGGTGGTCGTAGGAGTCCTCTTCCACTATAATTGGCTTATTCTGTTTGGGAAGGATCATCTAAAAGCCGAGGATTGAACCCAAGGCGAAACGAGACAACTGGAGGCTGGAACCTCCCATAAGAATTTCCTTTCTCTGAACTGTATTTTTAATTTCTCAAATTTTTGATTCAATATCCTTAATTCTGTTTTTATTTTATTTTTTGTTTCCAGATCCAAACCTTTAATTCTATTATTTTCTTATTTTTTTCCAAGAACGCAGGTTTTCTTGGGCAAGATTCTGCCTGGGATTTCAAGGAACAAGACATTGTGCAAATCCAGTCCCTGATGATTTGACCCTACTTCCCTTTTACTATTATTTTTTATTATTTATTAGGGATAGGATATTTTTGGTGCTTTCAATGACCGCATCAGTTTCGAGTGATTGGAACAAGATATTATAGTTCAATTGAGACTTTAGAGTTGTATTGAGAGCTATTTTAAAATTGCATAAACTAGTCATTACATTACCTGATGAGTCAACTCTTAGTGAAATCAGAAACAATTCAAGGTTTTATCATTATTTTAAAGATTGCATTGGAGCATTAGATGGTGCATCCATTCCACTTAGCATTCAAGCAAGATTTTATGGTCGTAAAGGGGGGAAGACACAAAATGTATTGGTTGTCATTACATTTGATTTGAAATTTTCTTATGTTCCAGCTAGTTAGGAAGGTAGTACACATGGTTCTATTATTTTAAGTGATGCACTTACACGCCCAAGATGATTTAGAATTCCCGAAGGTAACGATTAACATTAATTATACAAAACAGTTCAATTAAGCTCATAATTTATTAGTAATAATTATGTTTTGTAATATTGTAGGTAAATATTATCTTGCTAATGTTGGATATGGCATCTGAAATGGATATAATTCTCCATATCATTGTCTCTGATATCATGTAAAAGAGTTTAGTGATCAGTGGCTAGAAAATGCAAATGAACTCTTTAATCTTTGTCATTCATCATTGTGAATCACCGTTAAGTGTGTTTTGGTGATTTTAAAGAAACAGTTTAGTGTGTTAGATGCTAAACCATTTTGCTGATTTGATAATACCAACTCTTACAGAGCGATAAGAAAGAGAAAAAGCAAAAGAACAGTGTACTAAAAGAGGAAATTAAACAAACTATGTGGACTGATTATATGGCTAGAAACATTAGTTAGGTTTAGGGCTTAGGGTTAACGTTTCTATCTTATGTATGTTTTAATATTAAAATTTTTGTTTTTTTAATTGTTGGTTGGATATTGATATTGAAATTAGCTTGTTAGGTATTGAAATTATTATGTTTTAAGCTTGCTGGATATTAAAATGATTGATAAAGTAAATTATTAATGAAAAAGAGGTAAGAGCAAAAAAGAATGGACAATAAAACAATTCAGGTGGACAAAACCAATGGAACAATCTTTTCTCGAAATTCTTGCAGGGGAGGCCCAAAATGGAAATAAGCCTTCTAACACTTTCAGAGTAGTTTTCATTAATCGAGTTGCTGTAGTTATTTCTAAAAGATTCCAAGTTCAATGTGATGCTAAGAATGTGGAAAATTATTTAAGGACTATAAAAAAACACATGGCAATTTATATGCACGATTTGGGTCGAAAGTAATTTTGAATGTTGATGATAACATGAAAATGATTACATGTGATAAAGCGACATATGATGCAACGGTGATGGTAATATATATATGTTAAATATATTTCAGTTTCTTTTTACTTGTTATTCTAATTGTGTATAACATCCAACAGGCACACCAGAAGTATGAACCAGTTTTGAACAAAAGCATTGATCATTATAATGAAATGGCTTTGGTTGTTGGAAAAGATATGACAACAGGAAGTTTTGCCAAAACATTTTCTAACATAGATTTGGATGATGGTAACTAGGTTTCAGTGTTGTAAACTATGACAATGAAGATGTTGAGGAGGTAAGAACAAAAACATCATTTGGCCCATTAGAGAATAAATGTACCCACGTTCCATCAGAGTGTGATTGAGCAACGAAAGTAGGTGATCATGTATCCATTATAAGTACTTTGGTATTACCTCGCCCAACTGAGAGAAATTTTGAGAATGTCGTAAGCTGACCAATTGATGTTCTGAAAGATGAATATATTCATATTCTTCCAAATTCACCAAGCGATTAGTCCGAATAAATATGACCACATAACTCCCTAGTCCTGCAATCTTAAATGATAGCCAAGATTAGAAGAAAACCAAACTTAAAAGGAATCAGAAAAGAACATGTGTTGTTGTGCAAATGGAATCACTAGCTTCTACACTTCCTTTGTTGTCGGCAGTCCCTTAATACATGTAGAATATCTTCTATATCATGGCCACAAAGTTGACAAGAACTGCTATGACCGATTCCTCTTCAACTGCGTTCTGAGTTAGTAAGAAATCTCTATTTAGAAGTCAGCAAAAGAAAAAATCATACTCTCTTAGGACCTTGACATTTCCAGATATCCTTCCAACAACCCTCTTTAGGGTTCCAAGACTCCTCTTTTAGGCTCCAAAAGGCCCTACAAATAGAAAAGGCTCCTAAACTCGAATAAGCCTAAGACACCCTATCCGATCTGGAAGCAGGATGTGGAGGGGGAATGCTAACTATACGTTTGATCACTCCTTCAGGGAGTCATATGTGAAACAAATCTAGATTCAAGAACCATCAGGCAAGACCAAGTCTCTTAGGATGCAATCCAAGTATAAATTTGCATGAGCAGGAACAAGTGAGAGTAAAGGGTCTACCCCTAGAACCCAAGGATCCTTCCAACAACGAATATCGGTGCCATCACCAATAGACCAAACTAATTTTTTGCGGAAGAGAAGCTAAACCTTAGATAGAGATCACCACTAGTGAGCACTTGCTTTTGCCACTGGATTCCAAAATTTGATCTTTCCAACCATATTATGCTCAAAGGACTCGTACCCAAAGAACATCCTCCTTAATGACTAACTGAAATCCAACCTTCATGAGAAATGAGTTGTTTGGTCATGAAGATGTCGAAGCCCTAGACCACCACGAGATCTTGGCTGGTAGATAGAGTCCCACTCGACCAAGGCAAGTTTTGGATAGCCACTAGAAGAACCCCATATAAACTGCCTTACAATACGTTCAATCTTAGCACAAACACTTTTCGGGATCAACATGGACTGCATGAAATAGTTAGGTATACCCAAGAGAACCGACTGAGCTAGGTGACTCTTCCCACAATGGATAACTTCCTAGGTTCCCAACTTTGCAGCTTGTGCCTCACCTTTTCCACAACAAAATTAAGAGAACTTTTAATAACCTAGTCATAGAGAAGGGGCACTCCCAAGTAAATAAAAAAATTTTGAACTTCTTGGAATCCAAATAACTAGCTAATCTGTTGCTAAGACCATCATCAATTCCTTTGGAGAAACACATATTACTTTTCCTGCACTGATTTTATGCCCAGATAAATCACAAAACTGCTTCAGAATGCCCATTAAAAGATAAGCTTGCCCCATCTCTGTTTTGCATAATATAACCAAATCATCCGCAAAGAATAGATGAGATAAAGCCAGACCCGTTCTTGAGAGACGAATTGGACACCACATACCAGCATTGATTTATGTACAAATATTGTAGCCCAACCATTCCATACACAGGACAAAGAGATAAGGCTAAAGTAGATATCCCTGCCTGATCCCTCTAATTGGCTTAAAATTTTGTGTGGGGACTCTATTTCAAAGGATCTGCATAGAAGAAGAAGTAATGGCTTAAATTTATGAATCTCAGTAGCCTGCATAGAAGCACTAATGAAATCCCAACTCACTCTATTGTAAGCCTTCTTTAAATCTAATTTGATCGTTATCCAATTTTTTTGGTTCCATTTGCAGTGCATAGAGTGAATGACTTCCTGCGCTATAGTAATGTTATCACAAATATTATGACCAGCAATGAAACCAACTTGTTCCTGTGAGATGAAATTCAAAAACACTAATTTGAATCTATTAGCAATCACTTTCATCACCAATTTATACAAAACCGAGTAGAGGGTAATTGGTCGAAATTGATTGAAATCCTTAAGACTATCTTTCTTCGGAATGAGCACTAACAGAGTACTATTAAGATTCGATTCAATATTATTGCTAGCGAAAACACCATGAACCCAATCATAGACACACATTGCCAACGATATCCCACTGACTCTGGAAGAAGTGTGCATGGAAACTGTCACTTCCTAGAGCCTTCAATGGGTCCATGTCGAATAAAGCCCTCTTGATCTCTTCATTCAATATTACCTTTTCCAAAAAAAACGTCTTGGGACTTAAGACAAGGGAAAATATTAGAAGGGAAACTTCTCATAGGCTAAGGGATTTCTCCGTAAAGTCTTTCAAAAAAACCAACTGCCTCATCTTTAAGAATATTCTGGTTAGAACACCAGTCCGCGTTATCAATGCGCAAATCCATGATACGATTAAGTTTCCTTCTTTAAATCATGCGACTATGAAAAAAAGTTAGTGTTACGATCCACAAACTGGAGCCAATCATATCTAGCCTTTTGTTGCCAAAGAAGCTCCTCATGAGTGAGAAAATTTTCCAATTCATCACGGACATCCTTTTCAAGTCTGACTAACCGGTTGGAGTTCCAATGATCTAATGCCTTTTGAATATTTAAAAGCAATCTCACAAGGTGCCTTTTTGTGAGTACCTATAAATCTATAAACTGACCTGTTCTAATCCTTAATTGTGTGAGGTAAAATCAACATGAGAGTCAGCTATATTATTTGAATAATTCCACTTGTCTTTGACCAAAGTAGGAAAATTATTGTGTTTCATCCAACCTACAAGAAATCAAAAATGGTCTACCTTTAAACAGACTAATTTCTGATGTGGTCCTTAAAAGAATGAACCTATGATCTGACTTAATACACGAGAGATGATATACATGGTAATATGGAAAAATATAGACCCAAGAATCATTAGCTAAAGCTCGATCAAGCCTTACAGATGTGCTACCTCTTTTCCAAGTAAAGGATGGCCCAATATACCCCAAATCCTACAAATTACAAGAATCAACAAAATTGTCAAAAAGATTACACCTCGTACCAGAAACATGATTGCTTTTTTATCTTCAGGTGAGAGGATGGCATTAAAGTCTCTCATTTAACATCCACAATGAGGGTTCTTGTGGTAAACCTACTTTCATCTCATCCCACAATGACTTTCTTTTCCTCCTATTTGGACTACCATAAAAAAAGAAGATGTAAATAGAATTAGAAGGAACACTGCTAGAAACACAAAGGAGAATAAACTGAGGATGGTTTTGGATAATTTTAATTTGAACTGCGTCTTTCCAACTTACCCAAAAACCACTTGAAAAAATGATAGCTTCAACACGGTGAGAATAATTAAAACTCAATTTATCAATAATTAGATTTGTTTTTTACCGCTTACTCTTGGTTCTAGTAGGCACACAATATCCGAACTATGCTCAACATTGTATTGTCAGAAAGCACAAAGAAATTTACTGCTAGCACAGCCTTGTCAATTCCACGAAAATTTGTTAGATTAAAATCAATAAAAATTAAATTTTTACTGCCCAAGATAAACAATTAAAGGCTAAATTTCTTTATCTGGATCGCCTGAGCCCAAAACCTCAGCTTGTTGATATTTCCTTGGCCAAGTGGGTCATGGAATCATGCACACAGTCTTTGGTATTACTGTTTGTTTTAAATCTGTTTCATTTACCCAGTATAATTTTGTTAAGCTTCTTTGAAATGCATAAGTTCCCTGCTTTTTCCCCCAAAATGTTCATCGATACCTTTGTTCTTCCTCTCACTGAAGCTTAGGCAATGCCTCCCTCTTTCGAATCAATATTAGATGTGCCTTTGATTTCCTTAAACGTGATCATAGTATGATTACAAGGGTCAAGACCGTCGTTCGTTTCATTAGAAGCTGCAACCGGTATAGGTCCCTCCACTCATTGGCTCGAACGAGGGAAGAATCCGAATATGTTGTAGCCATCATCGTTAGAGGTACCTAATCCCGAATCTGAAGACCCACCATCGGTGACCTTAGAAATTTCCCCATTTCCAGAAGTCACTATAGCCAACTTTTCCTTACCCAATTCCTCCAGTCCTCGAACTTGCAACAATGGACCCGTACTAACTGCCAATCCGTTAGTTGACCCATTTCTTTGATCTGGTTTAAAGCCTAACATTGAGCTATTCTCCCCTAGGCCCTCATCAGCCCCACTGTGCATAGTCTTTGAGCTATCTGCCTGCTTTTTGGACCAAACGAGCCCGGTACTTGACTCGTTAACATTATGAGATAATCTTGAAGGGCCTACTGAATTTTTGAAGCCTAATTCGTTCAATGGGCCTCTATTTTGGGCCCTATTATCCAAATAACTACAATTGCAGTAAGGGTTCGCAATCCCTTGATTTCCTCCGGGTAAAATTTCTTTCCCTTTCTTATTACGATTATCCAAATATTCATCTTTATCTCTTGGTTCAAATCCGGCGATAGTTTCCGTTTCAGTAAGAGCTCTAAAACAAGACCCCTAATTTTTTTTCTGATTCCAGTGACAGACTGTGGAGAATCCATTGATTTTTACCGTGATTTTTTCTCAACAAGCATCCATAGCCTGTATGAACCTTCATTCTCACCCGTTCCATCAATGGTCATACTTTCTACTTCCGACACCGTTTCTGATGGTGGTAGGTTTTTTCAACTCTGGGTTAGAGGTTGTAAAAGGACAGACATCCTTCATGAGGCCATATCTTCCACAGTGGAAATAGACAGTCAGTAAAATTTCATACTCAACTCTCTATTTTTTACCATTAATTAGAATTTGGGACACCAATGGTCTGTTCAAATTAAAAAAAAAAAGTCATGCAAGCAAGTCTACCTCTAACTCTGTTGTCTGTATTCATATCCAGCTTAGCCACCTTTCTCACCAGACCTCATATTTCCACTAAAATTTTTCGCTTATATATGTAACTTGGCAGCCCTGAAAATTTGATCCATGACATCACTATGCTTATAAATGTTTGGGCTAGATCAAAGGATACCGTCCAAGGTTGCACCATTAGATATTGACAAAAAATAGTCCAAAGACCTTCCAAAAATACCTTTTCGCAGTCAATTTTATTCTCAAATTTGGCCAAGAAGTATCCATTCTCGGTACCCATCAGATGGAATGGCGACGATGGTTTCCATAAACTATAAATTCTGTTTTGTAAAACCGAGAAACCAATATTATGTCCCAGAAGCTTCAAGATTAATGTATTGTCCATATCCTGGATAAGAATTTGCTGAATCTTATTTGAGAATTTGATAGAGGGAATACCATTGATAATGGTTTTTTGGATGTCTACTTCCAATACTTCAAAATCCTCCTTCATCTCTAAATCTTCCCCAGCTTTGTTAGGAGAAGGACCAACTAATTTATCTTTCCATGATGTTATTGGTTGCTCAGTTGAATCTTCTTAGAGATTAAGCCTTCTGCAAAACAATTACCAAGGACAACGTTATCACAGAGAGAATCTATTTTTACTTCGTCTTTTAATAAAATTTATAATTAGCACACTTTAATAATCAGTTTTGTAGAAACTAATAGAAGAAAATTACATTAGCATACTATCTTTTTTAAACTCTTAAATTCTTTGTATTGAAGTAAAATCTTGTAAGTTTATTTAATTAATGCAAAGGCTTTTAATTACATTAATGAACTCCATTAATTAAGTTGTTGAAAAGACAATTGGAAAGTTTAAAAGTTTTCATTAATTAAATTTCATGGAAATCATTAATGGAAATAATGATTTTTTATCGTTTAAATGGTTTTTGCATGGAAACCATATACAACTTTTACCATTTAAATGGTTTTTAAAATTTCAAACCATATACAGCTTTTTATTGAATGAATATTAGGTGTTCTTTTAACATTTAAATGGTTTTCATTGCATAAAAACTTTTAAACTTTCCATGGTTTTTTTGAACGTTTAAATGGTTTAATCGCATTAATTAATGCAATTTAATTACAATAAAAGTTTCATTTCAAAATCTGCAATTCCTTAAACTTTTAATTCTCATATGCATATTTTTTAAAAAATAAAAATATCTTTTATATTAAGTAAAATACATTGAAATCATAAAATTTAAAGTCAAATTTATCAACCCAATTATTTCCTTTTCGTTTGACCATGTTAGCTTTCTTTCTTCTTTTCATTGATCTCGGCAATTAGAGTACCACTGCAATATTTTTTTTAAAAATCACATCAGTGTCGGTAAAGAAAAAGCTAAAATCTATTAAAATATTATTTTTTTTAAATTTGAACCGGCAATGAGGACGCCAAAACCTATTAAAATAATCCCTTTTTTCTTTTTTTTAATCTCGAAATAACCATATTTTTAAGTGTATTTGAAAAAATAAATACTAATGTCGACGAACACGGTGTCGTTAGAGGTGATCATGGGCCGGGCAGGGCCGGGTCTAAAAAAATTTTCGGCCCGCATCCTAGGCCCAAGCCGGGCTCGGCCCGAAATATGGGCTTGAAATTTTGTTCAGACCCGACCCGGGAAAAATTCCTAAGCCCGAGCCCGGCCCGGCCCGGACCGGCCCATTTTTTTAATAAACATCAAAAATTTATTTTAAAAATAAAAAAATAAAAAAATATTTTAAAATTAAAAAATAAAAAATAAATATTTATTATATATTCGACCCGGGCTCGGGCCAAAAAAGTGGTGCTCGAGGCCCGGCCCGTTTTTTAAACGGGCCTCGGTTTTTTGCCCAAACCTATATTTTGGACTTATATTTTTATTCGAACCCTCTCATATTTCGAGCGGACCGTCGTGCCGGACTGGGCCACCCAGCCCATGATCACCTCTAAATGTCGTCATAAAAAAATTATTTTTTATAAAGCAAACAATTATTAAGGGATAATAGAGGGTGGTGTCTATTGTAAGATGATCAGTACTAACATACATTATAAAAAACATGACATTTTCGTATAAAATTTTACACTTAATCATTTTTATAAATAATTAATTTAATTTGGTTCACTATAAGGATTTCTTTATCCAATACAAAATGAGAAAATAGAAAGCATAAATAATTTAATGGGCAATGATGAAAGTTTTGTTTCATTAATGTCTTTTCCATCTTGCCACATTAAAAATGTCAAATCATTTAATGAAACAACTGCATATCATTGAGTAATTACAACACATTTATTGTTCTCGGTAGGTGAAGCATTCATTCATAGCTTTCAAAACAAACTCAGACTCCAACTCCAATATTAAATGGTTCAATTTGAAACAAGAAGAGTATAATTTAGAACTAAAGTAAAATACAATGGATTATATTTATCGTTATTATTTTATTTAAATCGATATATGACAACAATAATTACTTATCAATTGCTTTACTAAAATATCATATCCTTAACAGTTTTTGGACTTTATTTTGAACTTTTTAAAACTTTTTCAATTAACTTATCATCTTTTATTATCTCGAGATTTCAAATCACTATTAATAATAACAATTTTGTACTAAATTTATCGAGGCATTGTGATAAATAATTTTTACAGTATAATATTTTAATAATTAATTTTTATTTATATATTACTTATGTAAAGTGGAGTTTTCTTCAAAATTTTGACATATATATCTATCACCATTTAAAAAACAAGTCTTTTTAATTAATTTTGAATCTCATCTGTCAAATTAAAACGTTCACTGTTTCTCTACTATTATTAAAGACTTAGCTGAGTTTATTGTTATAAATAAAGTTACATCAACTTAATTAAGAAAATTTAAAAATTTGAAATTTGAAATCATGAACGAAGTTAAAATTTTGTTTAAAAGGATCAAAATAAGATTATAAAATTTGAGAGGCAAAACTAAAATTTTATATTAAACATATTTAATTTAAATTATTAATTTTTAAAAAGATTAAATTTATAATTTTCCTATTTAACTAAATATTAAAAAAACTAAACTGAATCTTTTAATTTTAAGGAAGGATTATAAAACAATTTTTCTACTGAGCCAAAAGGGGCCAACGCTCTACCTACTCCTTTGGCTAAGCTCTATTTGAAATAATTAAAAAATTACAGGGATATGTCATATTTTAGTATATTTATATAATATTTATTAAAAACTGCATCTAATTACATAAAAACAATATTTGAATTGTTATTTTTTAAACAATTTTATTATAAATTTTGATTCTATATACTCTTTTAGTATAATGATTAGAAATATCCATAATCTCTCTCCAACTTATAAATAAGAATATAATGCATTTTAATCACTTGAATTAAAACTTAATCTGTTTAAATATCTATTTTTAAATTAACCACCCACTCCCTTAAAACACTACCACTGTCATTAAAAAAGCTATAAATCATCTATTTCTTTTTTTTTTCACGTTAAACTTATTTTTTATCAATAATAAACATAAAATTTTACAGTCATAAATAACTACTTTTATTAATTAACCACTCACTCACCTAAAACACTACCAATCCCAATTCCCATGTAAGAAAAACTATAAATCATCATTTAAAATTGTTTTCTTTAACGTAAAATATAAATTTTATCACTAATATTTTTTTCTTTCACATGATAAATATAAAATATAATATGTACAAAAAAATAATTCAACATATACAGAGTGTACAAGCGAGGCTAATAAAATCTCACATATTTTTAAATATAAATTTAAAAAAACACGTATCATTCCACTATTCCTTGTATTAATATACAGAATCTTTAAAATGGATCGTTTTAATACTTTATTGGATCAATAATTTTTATATAAATAAGTTGAAGTCAAAGCAAACGCAGGTAGAAAGAGCCAAAAAGGCAATCAATCCACAACATAAGAACTTATCATAGGCGAAGACATTTGGCAAAACCATAAAGCAAGTCCTGTTGCCACGTTTTGTCAGCTGGGCGGTGATTCCAAAAAAAGTAGATCATTGGATGCACCGTTTTGTCCGTAAGATGGGCCTTCTGTCAATGAAAATGCGTCACACTCGCTCCATCTTAACCGTCCCTTTTTTTATTTATATTTCTTATCAACCGCCGTACTGTTTGGCACATACGGTTAAAACAACAGCCCACGTTGTTAACAAAAAAAGGGGCCCACTCCAGGGGATACGACAATTGATTAAAAACAATGTTTATTCAATTTTTTTATAATTAGATAAGGGTGGAGTTACTAAGGATTCAACTTAAGTTTTTATACCACAATATAAATATTTTTGTTACTATGCTAAATGATTGATCGTATTAAACTTTAATTTTAATATTCAAGCTAATTGATTTTATTTCCTAACAAAGAGCAATCTTAACTTACTATAATTGTTGTGGTAACCATTTAAAATATATATATAAATTTGAATGCATTTAAGTATAAGTTATAATATACTTATAATTCTAGTAACTTTTGGAAATTAAGATTTTTTTAATTTTAGCCTTTTTATTTTTCAAATTTTAAATTTTAAGTCTAACTATTAATACTTTTATTTTTATTTTTGTTAAATTTGTTGTTCTGTATTTTAAAATAATAATAAAACCCTACTCACTCAGTAGCCATGTAATTAAAAAAGTGTGGTAATTAACTTGAATTTAGCAAAAAATTAACAATATTAACAATTGGACTTGAATTTTAAAATTTGAAAAATAGAGGACCTAATTCCTAGAAATACAAGTATAGAGACTAAATTCCTAATTTTGAAAAGTATTGGGACTATAAACACATTTTAACCTTAAGTATATTATATATTTCATTTTAGAGTAAGATTTTCAAAACCAGACTAATGGTTTAACTTGATCAAATCATCAATTTTGATTCGATAAATAAATCATTAAAAAATTTATCTAAATAAAAATAATTAAACTTTCGATCCAATTAATTTGTACTAATTCGTGAGTCAACCGATCTAACCTCTTTAATCCGACCAATAACCTATTTGATTCGACTAACCAATCCAATTCAAACAACATTAATTTAAGAATTGAAAAGTTACGCCTAATTTACCTATTTATCCCCAAAAAATTAGTAGTGGAATTATGATTTTTGTTGGTCTTTTATTAGAGATGAGATTTGTACGGTTATTGTTGATATTTGTCATCTTTGCTTTGTATGAAGTTTTACTAATGTAAAAGAAAAAGACTCTTGTTCTTAGATCATATGCATTTTTATTTGATATGAGTTAAATTTCCTACTATTTATTTTTAAGAAAAGGTCAAGTATAATTATATGATCGATAATTACAAAGATTTTGTATTATCTTAATTACTACAAGTAAAATTAATCATTATAAAGTTATATCAAACATAACTTAGAAAAGAATAATTTAAAAAAAACTCACATTTTAATGAAATTTAAGACAAAATAAATCTAAATAAACCCATACATTATTTAAATAATATGAAACTTAAGATTTCATAGCCTTAATTTTACCTACATAGCCAATACACTATTGACAATCACTACACCAGAATAGGCTTTTAGCGGCACTTTTTGCGGCGTTTGGAACAAAAGCGCCACAAAAAATCGAGCATTAGCGGCGATTTATCCAAAGCGCCGCTAAAGGTAGAACTTCAATGGCGATTATCGAGAGCGCCGCTAAAATAGGAATTAGCGGCGTTTTACATAAAGCGCCACAAAAAACCTAAGACCAACGGCGTCGTTTTTGCGATTTTTTAAACCTTTAGCGGCGTTTTTGTGTAAGCGCCGCTAATGCTCGAGTCTTTAGCGGCGTTTTTGTCTAGGCGCCGCTAATGCTCGAGTCTTTAGCGGCGTTTTCGTGTAGGTGCAGCTAATGCTCGGATCTTTAGCGGCGTTTTTGTCTAGGCGCCGCTAGTGCTCGAGTCTTTAGCGGCGTTTTCGTGTAGGTGCCGCTAATGCTCGTATCTTTAGCGGCGTTTTTGTCTATGCGCCGCTAATGCTCGGATCTTTAGCGGCGTTTTTATACAAGCGCCACTAATACTCAGATCTTTAGCGGCGTTTTTAACTGAGCGCCACTAATTCTCTTGTCTTCAGCGGCGTTTGTATCTAAGCGCCGCTAATGTATTGACCTTTAGCGGCATTTTTACCGAAGCGCCGCTAATAGTAACAAAAATCTTATAAGTTGAAATAATTAATATTTTGTTCTATTTATTATATAGTGGGACAATTTACATTTAAATTATAATTAACAAATAATATTGATTAATATAAAAGTTTTTATTAAAGAGAAGTCGTATATATATAACAAATGAACTATTTATAACATTGATTTAAATTACTACTTTACGAGAGAAAATATATTAAATTATGAATAAAATAAAATATAATAAAACTTAAATTGTTGTATTAATGTAAAGAATAAATTAAGAATAGAATTAACTTTTATAAGAGTAATAAATTTTGGTAGTATATATTGTTCGACTAATTTATACAAAAATATATATTTTAACAATTAATTATTGACTATATTTTATGATTAATATATATTAATAAACATTTAGGAATTTTTTATGGACGGTATTTTAAGGAGTACGGGTATAGATTTAAGGTAATTGGGATTTAAGGTTAATTTAGGGTTAGAGGTTTAAGGGTTTGAGATTTAGGGTTAATAATAAGCGGTCATGCATGTTAATTAGGGTTTAATTAATTAGATTTGTTTATTATTTTTATGGTGAATATATACATTCTTATATGTAAAATAGATATTGCGAATAAATTTCAAAAATATTAAATATTATAATAGGTAGATCATGATCACTTTATGCATGTCGATTGATAATTTATAATTTGAGACTTGTTAAATGATAATTATCTTGTATATTTAAAAACATTAATTAACCGCCCTAATAACCATTTGATTTTTTGATATATATATATGCATGGCTATATATATATGGTTAATTAGTAGCAATATACCGGATGCAAAAATATCGATACTTAAGTTCAAAAATGATAAAACTTATATTTAGATCCATACGGAAATTTTTGTCATAAAGATAATATTAATGCTAGCATATTTCAACTAATTTGTACACAACATTGTAAACTACTATATATATATATATAATTAACTTGCATGTTTAATAGATTTTCACTATATTTTGTGATTATTAATATAAATTTAGGAATTTTTGGGTTTGGTCGGGGTCATGATAGGGTTTCTTAAGAGGTTAATACTAGATTGATTAATTTTTACGGTAAATATATATATTTGTAAAATAAATCCAGATGATCAATAAATTTAATTAATATATATATTAATGAAGTTTAGTATAGTTTATATTATAATTATTAATAGATATAATAGGTGCGTGGTAGTTAGATGATCATTTTATGGATGCATGTTAATTTATAATTTGAAGATTGTTAAATGATACAATTAACTAATAATATATAGTAATGTTGTATATCTAAAACATTTAACCGAAATATTTAACGGCCATTTGATATTTTTGATATATATATGGATATATATATATAGTTATTAACTATTTATTTTGTATATATAGGACCAAAATAATCTTGGTATAAATAAATAAACAAATAAATAAGTAGATAATTATGTATTTTTTAAATAAATAGGTAATTAATTATTTAAATGTAAGATCCACAAAAAAAAAGAGAAATTTAGTGGCGTTTCTATAGAAAAACGCCGCAAAAGGTAGCCTTTACCGGCGTTGTAGTAAAAAACGCCACAAATATTGCAATATACGACGTCGTTACGTGTTAGGGAATCAATTTCTATTGTGGCATTTTATAGGTAAACGCCGCTAATATTCTTGATACTCTATCAGAACGGCGTCATTTCAGTTGAATGATGTCCTCTATTACTGGCGTTTTTCGGGAAAACGCCGCAAATATGCAAGCCAAGATTTGTGAAAACGTCACCGTTTGTTTGTGTAATTGAAAATTTGATGTTTAGGGGTTAGGGGGATTTAGGGTTTAAGGGTTATGCTTTAGGGGTTAGGGGATTTAGGGGTAAGGGGTTAAGGGGTTATGGAATTGGGGTTTAGGGTTTCAATGGTTATGTTAGAGTTTAAGTTATTAGATTAATTAGTTTTATTAATTTTTATATCAAATATGTTCTTATATATTTCTAAAATATATAATAATAAATATAATATATTGAAATTATGAGTATATAGTTTAAATTTATTTATTTATCAATAAAATTTAATATTATAAATTTCAAACTTTATACAAAAAAATAAATATTATAAATGTAATATTACAAATTAAAAGTTTTTACTATTAATTATTGTTTAATCAATTATGACTATTTTATGATTATTAAAGATTTAGGGATTATTTTGGATGGCCGTGCTATTTTAAGGATTAGGGGGTATATATGAATTTAAGGTTTGGGATATAAGGGTTAGGGGTTTAGGGGTTACGAGTTACGGGCTAAGGGACAGTGGTTTAGAATTAGGGTTTAAGGTTTCAGGGGTCGGATAAAGGTTTTAGGTTAGTTTAGATTAATTTCTTTAAATAATGTTTTAAAAAATCAATTTAAAGTACCAATTGATATCAATTATATTAATGTTTTTGTCATTTAAATATTATTTTAAATAGAATTAAGTTTAATAAGTTAAAAAATAGTTTGAAATATGCATTAAAGCTTTATTAAACGGTATTTGTTTGATTCTAAATTCAATTTTTAGTGGCGTTTTTGGAAACGCAAAAATATCTAAGAAATAGTGGCGTTTTCCTAACAAACGCTTGAATGGTGTCTTAAAATTTTGGCAAAAGCGACGCTTTCTTTCATCGTGTTTTAACTTATCATTTTCTCTATAAGGCAGAACACAATAAACACAGAAACAAACAGCCTTCAGACAAAAAGGAAGCGATAGAAACGAAAGAGAAAAAACATAGGAAAAAGGGGAGAGGAGAACTCATAAATCGGGTGAAACGAAGCAACAACTGAGCCAATCTTGACAGGATACTATCAAAGTTGCGGAATTTTTGGGGAAAAGGTAAGCTTATTTTCTTTTAAAATGCTGTATCTTGATTTAGGGTTTGGGTTAAGTGTAATTTGGTAAATTGGGGTTTAAATAATAAATTCAATCACCAAGCTCTGGCCTGTTTGTTGGGGAATTCGGGGAATTTGGGAATTTTTTCGTGTCTAGGGTTTGGGAAGAAGTACCGATCCTGTGTTTGCTTTCTAGTTTGTTTTTCTCATTGTTGAAGAGTTAACATTAACAGTTAACATTCAGGAGGGACATAGGCTTCTAATTTTGTAAGATGCCATAATAAATTGTGGTCGGGGTTTTCTTTTGCAAATAATTTGTTATATTTTGTTAACATGTTGCTAAATCGATTATGTGTATTGAAGAAGCAAATTTGTCTTAAAAAATGTGCTCATTATGTATGTATATATTTATGAATGATGGTGACTTGCTCTAATTTCTTTGAAATCGAAATTCATTTTGAATTGCGCTTTCTTGATGCACCATTAAACTTCGCTGTCAACCGATAATTGCTTGGCATTCTAAGGTTAATCTTTGGGCAATTAATTTGGTTAATTGGCATTTTAACGCTGACAAGTTAAACTTTAGGTTTGGTTTATGAGAGACTGGGTTTGGGGATTAGGCCTCTTTTGGCGAAAATAAAATTACATAACTCACATGTTAAAGTTGTAGCTATTATTCTTATGCATCGTTGGAACAGATATTGAGATTATCTGGTTGCAATATTTTGCGATGACTACTGTCCGACTTACGCTTATTGGAGATCTGGTGTTGGAAAATCTTGTCTTCTTTTGAGATTTGCTGTAAGTTTCTTGACTTACGTTTCCATTTGAAAGCAACTGTCTACATTGTAGACATCTATTTTCGTTATCATACATTCTTAGTTTCTTATATGATTGCCACGAATGTTTATATCCATGTATGATGCTAGATTGTAATAATATTTCATTAAAAATTGCACTGCATATAACATGTGTCTTGAGAGAGTGAAATGTGCACTTCACGAGTTTGGACATAGGCAGTTGGGGCCTCTGAATCTTGTCACTATATTTAGTTGTATATGAAGATATCAAACATGTGGAATTTTGGATATTTCAGATGGTTATGCAGACAAAAGTTTGGCCTACACTTCTATGAATTTGAAGAATTTGTGTATTTATAGTGTTTCAAAACATTCATTTTCTTGGATAGCAAGATTATCATTCATGTCTTGCAAAGAAAAATTTTTAAAGGTTATTTTTATTGGAGTATTATTTTTACTCATGTTTTTAGTATATGGGTTAACAATAAACTAATTCAGTTGGTAATATTTAGCCACTTTTATGATTTATTTTTAGCAAAGAGGAGAATTTTTCGCTTATTTTGAACAAGCCTCATTTTTACAAGAGTTTGTTTTATTTTATGTCTAACCATTGTAATACATATATAATAAATAAGTTTTCTCCTCATATTATTACTCTAGTAGCCAAACGAGGCATTATTGTGTAATGATAGCAAAAAAGTACCAAACTTGAAAATGTTAATAATGACGACCAAAATTTTAGAAGTTTTAATAACATTAATAATATAAAGGAGAACACATATTCTTGAAAGTTTTAACAATAATAAAAAAAGTAATAAATTTATAAGATATTGACATTGATTTATTTTATTTAGTTATAGAATATTTAAAAGCATAATAAAAGTTTTATTAAAATTTAAAAGCAATGGGTTTTGTTTTAGGTTTTAAATGGGTTTATATATTAAAACAATTAAGTTTTTTTTAGTTTTCAATCTGCGAGACCTTATCACCGATAATTTGCATGGTAGTTATTGCTCTACATGATGTTGTCATCAATCTCTACATGCATATGGGCACCAATTGAGCAATAATACCCATCTCTAATTACATAACTTAGTTAATTAATATTATACATAATTGACAACTTACATAACTTACAACTTACAACTTACATTTTTTAATTATTCATAAATTACATAACATACATTAATATTATACATAAATTACATAACTTACATTAATATTATACATAAATTACATAACTTAATTAATTAATATACATAAGTTACATAACTTACATTAATATGATACATAAATTACATAACTTAGTTAATTAATATTATACATATGTTACATAACTTACATTAATATGATACATAAATTACATAACTTAGTTAATTAATATTATACATAACTTACAACTTACATAACTATTACGACATACATAACTTACATAGCATAATTTGACTAATACACAACTTACATAATTCGACATAATAAATAACTTACATAATACATAACTTACGTAGCTTAGTTATACTTATTCCTAAATCCTAAACCCGTGCAATTTATTCTCAAGATTAGGCTTCAAGAAATAAAAAATGGACCGGTCTTAGATGAATTTATCAAGGGTAAGCGACGGTTATCGAAATGGAGTACAAACTTTTCTAGATTTTGCATTTCAATATGCAAGCCAAGAGAACATGATTCTTTGCCCGTGTAAGAAGTGTGTCAACATAAACTGGCATTATCGTGAAGTTGTATACGAGCATCTAATTGTTGATGGGTTTGTCCGTGGTTATAAACAATGGTTTTTTCATGGAGAATGCCCGCCTAGTACTTCCTCTTCAAGGATGGATGTATCTTATGATAGTACTGCCTACCATCAGTCTGTTAGAGGGGATGACATAGAAGGGATGTTGCGTGAAGCATTTAATATTGAGTCATGGTTTACATCGTTCCCACGACTTTCGCCATCGATGATTGTAATCTTGGTGGAAATCTTGGTGCCCAACCCTAAGAAGTGTACATCATGAAGAGCCGAATGGAGAAGCGGTAAAGTTCTACGCTACTTAATGAGATGAACGAAGAACTATATGAGGGATCGAAATTTTCAAAATGTCATTCGCATTCGTCTTTTCCAGTTAAAATGTTTGGGAGGGTGGACCGGAACTCATTGACAATCTTGTTAGAGTTTTTGAGAGAAATGTTTCGTTGCAAAAATCCTCGATCTTGTAAAGATATGAAGAAAATTATAAAAGACTTAGGTCTTGGGTACAACAAAATCCATAGTTGCCCGAATGATTGCATATTGTATTGGGGCGATCGGAGAAACCAACAGTGCTGTCATGTATGCGGCGAATCCCGTTGGATAAATAGAAACACAGAAGATGGGAACGACGATGAAAACGATGCACAGCCAAGAAAGAAGCCGGTCAAGATTTTACGGTATTTTTCGCTGATACCAAGGCTTCAAAGGCTTTTCATGTCGTCGAAGACAGCGAAGTCAATGACGTGGCACCATGAAGGACGAACCGATGATGGATTATTAAGGCATCCGGCAGATTCTTCCGCTTGGAAATCATTTGACAATAAATTTCCAAGCTTTGCAAGCGATCCAAGGAGTGTGAGGCTTGGCCTAGCATCTGATGGATTTAATCCTTACAAGATCATGAGTCTCGCATACGATGCTTGGCGATGAGTGCTTGTTCCTTACAATCGCCTCCGTGGATTTGCATGAAGCAATCTTCCTTATCTTATCTATGATTATCCACGGAGAGAAAGGGCCCGGAATGATATCGACATTTATTTACACCACTTATTGAAGAGTTAAAACAATTAAGGGTGGTGTCGAGACATACGATGTCTTGAAAGGAGAACTTTAATTTACGTGCGACTTTGATGTGGACCATTAATGACTTCCCGCTTATGCCAATTTATCCGGTTGGAGTACCAAGGGTCGTTATGCGTGCCCTTGTTGTGCTGCACAAACATGTTCGCAATGGTTATACAATGGGAAGAAGTTCTCTTACATGGGGCATCGTTGGTGGTTACCGAAAAATCATAGATTTAGATTTCAGAGTTCGGCATTTGACGGTACTGAAGAGTTCAGAGAAGCTCCTTCGCAGACAAGTGGATCTGAAATCTTGTTAATGTTGGAAGGTATGAATTTCACTTATGGGAAGATGAATCAACCGGCAAACACGCAAAGAAATAGAAGATCAAATGATGAAGCTGATGATAACTCCGATGAAGAGGATGATCCTAATGAGGTGGACTTGTGGAAGAAAAGAAGTATTTTTTTTAGTTGCCTTATTGGGAGCACTACCTTTTACGACATAATCTTGATGTTATGCATATTGAGAAAAATGTTTGCGAGAACATTGTCTGTACAATTTTGAATGTAGACGGAAAATCAAAAGACAATCTTCAGAGTCGACTTGATTTAGTTCAGATGGGAATTCGACCTGATCTTCATCCGAATCCACTTCCGAATGGTAAATATTGATTGCCGCCTTTTATTTTCTCAATGTCGAAGACAGAGAAAGAAGTGTTCTGCATTGTGTTGAAGGATATAAAGGTTCCAGATGCGTATGCATCTAATATATCTCGATGTGTTAGTGTTAAAGATCGAAGACTATATTCGCTAAAATCACATGACTATCACATCTTGATGCAAGATGTCTTGCCGATTCTCTCTACGATGTTGTATTTGAAGAAGGTGACGTCTTGTATAATTGAACTATCCAATATAATGAAAGCCATTTGTGGCAAAGTTTTGGATGTTCAAGAACTTCAGAAGGTACAGGATCGAGCCGCTTTAACTTTATGCAACATGGAGAAAATCTTCCCACCTTCCTTCTTCACTATTATGGTTCACTTGATAATCCATCTCCCGCATGAAGCAATTCTTGGCGGACCCGTTTTCTATCGATGGATGTATCCCATAGAAAGGTGTTAATTACAATTTTTAAAATTTTCCTTCATTCACCTATGTATTTTTGGTTACAACTTTTGATAATGTTGTATACCGTGTTTAGGTTCCTATCCAAATTAAAGTCTTATTGCCGCAACAAGCGTTATCCAGAAGGATCGATTGCCGAAGGCTACTTGGTAGAGGAATGTATGACCTTCTGTTCAAGATATTTGGAAGATGTTGAAACAATGTTGAACAGACCAAATAGAAATGCTGGACTCACGGATCATAACTTTGCCGATAATTATTTGTTCCAAAGTTTTGGAGAACCAATCGGTAAAGTTGAAATTGCAGATTTAGATGATTTATCGTGGGTTCAAGCACATCGATATGTTCTGTTTCACCACGAATCAATGGAACCTTTACGCAAGTAAGTTCTAGAAATTTGATAAATATTCCTCATTTAAAAATTGTTTATAGTCTAACAAACTGAACATATTTTTAACATAGTGAGTACAAACAAATATTGAGATCTCGTTCGCGCTCCCGAAGAACACAACATCGAGATATCAATAAGTTGTTTACAGAATCTTTTCATGAATGGTTAAGCCAAACGGTATGTAATTGGAGCTTTCACCGACAAATAATAATATTTACTCAAAACATTTTTAATTACTCAGTTTACTTTCCATTCAATAGGTTTGGAGTGGGAAGAACGTCACTGACGAAGTTAAATGGCTTTCCCAAGGTCCAAATCGGGTGGTTAAAAGATATAGTCGTTCCTCATAAGCGGATTGATTTCATACAAAATATCGCGAGAGATTGAGGAGAACATAAAATTGTGGAATAGTGGTTAATTCCTCAATTACAAGTTATGCTAGTGCTAGGGACAATAATCCTGTGGAGGGAAATGTGGAATATTTTGGACTTCTTACTGGCATAATTGAGTTGGATTACTACGGCAAATGGAAAGTTGTCTTATTTCGAGGTGATTGGGCCGATGTTAATACTGCACGTGGAATCAAGCAAGATCAATTTGGTTTCACAATGGTAAACTTCGAACGATTGATTCACATAGGACAACAATTGATTGATGAGCCGTATGTATTTTCTTCTCAAGTCAAACAAGTTTTTTACTCAAAAGACCCAACTGATGAGGGTTGGTACGTTGTACTCCGTAACATCCCTAGAGACTTGTTTGACATGGGTAGTGGAAGTAGAGATGACATTGACGACAGAACACAAACTTTGCCATTTCTAGAACAGAACTTAAACGAAAACATCCCTAGTACTAGTACACAATTTCAATGGGTACGCCAGGATACGGATGAAGAGACTTACGAATTATAATGTAGTAAGCTTTTACGATTATCTAATTACATCTACGAATGATGATATTTCAACTATTTTATATGGGATATTATTGTTGTAATTGTATACTAAGTTTTCAACTAATTTATTTGTATTACAGATAAAATGCCTAGAAGAAAAGTGCGATCGCACCGCATTGTTCAAGGTACTCCAAATCGGCGAAACAAACAAAGACCGAACAACATCGCTATTGGATCTTGAATGTTAGGTTACACACGAGGAACCTATAGAAGTTCAAAGTAATTTAACATTTAATTTACATGTGTGTTGACTTCTTGTTTTTTTAAATTTCAGATATTACAATACTTTTATTTTTCAGATGAAACCGGTGGGGCGGAGAGGTCACGCAGACGTCAGTGATGAGCGATTTATCGACCTAGATCTAGTCGGCGTGTCCAAGTATCCGATAATAGCTTTGGTCACTGTTGGATCGAAGCTCGCTTTTAGCGAGGATACATGGGCATTCTAGCACGGAATGCAAATATGTTGCCAATTAACTTGAGTCATGGCATAAAGTGCCCGAGAGTAACAAGAACCAAGCTCTCGATAACATTAAGGTAACAAAACGTGTATGTCATTTATAATACTTGGGTTTAATTTTCGTTTACATTTACTTTCTTAAGTTGTGTTTTTTGTAGGCGAGATTTGCTCTAGAGGTCTCCAATGCTTATGTAAAGAAGGCATTGGGAAAAAGATGGAGAGACCATAAGAGCACTTTAAAGAAAGACTATTTTAAAACAAAACAACACCGGAAGAGAGATTACAAAATGTCCCAGGAATCTTTGAGGTACCGATGGGAAGAGGTCGTTAGATTTTGGGCTTCAAAGAAAGGAGAGGTATGTGTAACTTATAAAATTTTGAAATTATTTTGGTGTATAGTATTTCTTAATTAATGTACTAATAATTTCATAATGTAGGATCGTGAAGAAGTTGGAAAAAAAGTAGGCGACAACAAAAATTCACTCACACAATTTGGGTCGAAAAGTTTTGCGTGTAGCTCATGCGAGGTATTTTCAATTTTTATATATTGGAGGATGATAACTACTTACTTACATTAATATTTTTACTATTGTATTGTAGGAATCGTCGTCCGGTCAAAAGTTGGGCGCCTTCAACTTTTGATATTACACATAGGAAGAAAGATGAAAACCCTATGACTCTCAAGTGCAGAAATTATGGTACGTTTGCTTAATTAATACAATTTCACTTGTTTTAATTATTTATAGTGTTTATTTTCTAATGATTTATTTCATTTATTGTAATGCAAATATTGTTAAGTTATGTTGCATTGGGTTTTTAATATATATTGCGTTCCTAACTATTTGATTTATTTTTAGGAAAAATTAAAGGATAAAAGGTGGAGTCTGAAGCGATTGCTTCGATGATAGTTCATTCATATTGACGACATTGATAACCGAATTATCACCGAAGTTTTGGGTCTGAAAGGTATGGTCGGGTTCGATTTCAAGGATCTTTTGTTAACCCATCCCAATTTTTGGATCTAGCTCGCAACAATATATGCCTTGAGAGTCGAGTCGGTGAAGTTCGAGGTTAAGAGACCAGATGGCTCGTATGCAAGCGGCAACAATTGAACAAATTACACAACTTAAAGCGGAGGCAACATCGAGAGAAGTGAGGTTCAAAAGATATGAAGAACTCCACTACAATCGAAAGCGGATCGTGAGAGAAGTGAGGTTCAACGAAAGTATGAAGAACTCAATGATAGCTTAAAGCAGATGTGGCAGCAAGAGAATCAGAGGCGGCAACGAGAGAAGTACAGGCTGCAGCGAGAGAAGTACAGTCTGCAGCAAGGGAAGCAGAGGCTAAAGCGAGGGAAGCGGAGGCTACAATGAGGAAGCGAGCGGCGTCAAAGTTCGATGAACTCCATGACGACTTGAGTATGATAAAGATGTTTCAAAGATCATAGCAATGGCCGTCTTAGACTATCGTGTAAATATACTTCGATTTTGACTTTTAATTATCATTTTAACTTTTAACATTTTCGTAAGAATAATACGATTTTTATCTTATTTATTGATATTTATTATATTATTTGTTTAATATATTGATTTATTACTTTTGGCTGGTTTAGATATGATTTCTTTTTATTTATTTTTACAAGAGGGCTGAAAATATAAAAAATTTTATTTTACAAATCTGCCAAATTTAGTGGCGTTTTTTAAAAAACGCCACTAAAGGTGTTGGTCTTTAGTGGCGTTTTTGGTCAAAGCGCCGCTAAAGATAAGGGTCTTTAGCGGCGTTTGTGGAAAAAGCGCCACTAAAGATCATAGTCTTTAGTGGTGTTTTTGGGAGAAGCGCTGCTAAAGATAAGGGTCTTTAGCGGCGTTTGAAAGAGAAGCGCCGCTAAAGATTAGGGTCTTTAGCGGCGTTTGTGCAAGATGCGCCGCTAAAGATCAGGGTCTTTAGCGGTGTTTTTTTCTAAAACGCCGCTAAAGTTAGCGGCGCATTCATTAGCGGCGTCTGTTGCGGCGCTTTTAAAAGCGCCGCTAAAAGTATCTGCGGCGCTAAAAAGCGCCGCTAAAAGCCTGTTTTGGTGTAGTGAATATATGAATAATATATTTTTTTGGTCGATAGATATTAAATTTTTTTAAATAAATAGCACAAATCATAAAGATGAGTTAGAATTTTTAACTGACAAATTAGTAGAAATTACTATTTTAATAAAAACAATTTTATCGTTTAAATTACACATAAAATTTGATGTTTTATTATTATTATTTTTAAAATTCACATAATCTAACTACAAAAAAAACTTCTACATTGTGATTTAGACTAACACATAACATTAATAATGGTAAGAGGACCAAATTATATAAAACTAAAATATATGGATTAAATCTCTAAATTTAATATAAAGACAAAAATTACAAATTTCAATAGTGGTTTAAACAATATTAATTTACTATTTTTTAAAATATATTTGACCTAACGACATTTTGAGAAATCGAACTGACACTCTTAAAGACAACACTTAGAAAATTTTTCCAAGAGGAACGAATCCCCCTCAACAAGTATAATAACAATCAATTGAATTTTTTCTCAAGTAAAAATGATTAATCATGTCATCTTATACTAAATTGGAATGAGTTTCAACTTCCCTACCGAGTGCCTCTCATGATTCTAATATAAGTAAATACTTGATCAAGTTTTTGAAAGCAATTTTATGAGAAAAAGAAAAATAATGCGGTTAATAATTGGCAAAGAAAATGAAGGAAAGGTGATAATAGGTCCAACAAGGAGAGGCCATTTATAAAATGTTGATTGCTTAGACAAGTAAAAGATGTCGGGGCAAATCGCCCTGTGATAAGTTTAGAGTTTTAATTTTAACCCTCTCAATCTATCAATATTTAAAACAGTCACAAATTTCATTTACTTAATCAATTTTAAATCTAATATGATTCTGGAACAACATCAGATTTTCTTTTAAAAAACTAAAGTCATGAATCGAAATGTTGTTAATATATAAAATTTGAAGGGTACATTCATTGAGTGCGATGGCTGCCACCTCTCATCTTTTAATTTTATATTATTGCCACTCATTTACGCAAAATAAATAAGGAAATTTATTTAATTAATTAAAATATTAAGTACCAATCAATTGTCTATCTATATTTATAGCTGATAGTTGGTAAATAATAAAATAGCAAATAGAATTTTAAAAGTATTTATGTCTTTTTGGAAAATAAATTTATATAATATTTGAATCATGTGTTTCATTATCTCAATTTTGTCATTCCAATCAAAATTATATTTAATTTTTTATAACATCTTTTTATAAATTTGTAGTTATGAGTATAATTTTAATTGGATACAGTTGGTATTTTATTTTAAAAATATATTTGTCAAAAAAAATCCAAACAATGGTTACAATGCGATTGAAAGGTACTATGAAACAAAATGCAAATGACAAAAACGTGATTGTAATTGCGGCAATGTCTTATGATAAAAGAAAATAAATATTAAATGTAAAAAAACCGTGAAATTTAAGTAGTTTTATATTTTTTTGTAACTTTTGAATTTATCAATATATTTGTATTTATCATGTATGTAAGATTTTGAATCGATCCGATATTTCTATCTTATCTATTTAAAATATTGTCTATAGTAATACATATTTTACAGTTAAATTTTTTTCATAAAATAAATAGTTAGAAAATTTTCATTTATGTTAATCTTGATATGAATTATCTACATGAATATAGCATAAAATATAAATCTTAAATTGTTAAAATATTAATCCTACAACAAATTACAAAAATATTTTATGAATTCCTTCCAAAAAATTATGTAAAATTATAAA
This sequence comes from Gossypium raimondii, assembly GCF_025698545.1. Classification (NCBI taxonomy): domain Eukaryota; kingdom Viridiplantae; phylum Streptophyta; class Magnoliopsida; order Malvales; family Malvaceae; genus Gossypium; species Gossypium raimondii. The sequence continues at coordinate 23,383,317 of NC_068565.1, forward strand.
GATAAAATATTTGTGACGTTATAGAACCTTATCTTTTGCTAAGGGTATACTCAAAGCTTACAAACAAAATAATGATAGAACAAATATGTATTTTCATTTCTACTTGTATAAAAAATTATTTAATATTTTGACTTTGATCCCAATACGATGATTTTCGATTTCACCTTAATTCCTCTTAAAAGATTACATATATGTTTTATGTTTTATTAATTTTATAAAACTAAACCTATTATATATAGGAAAATCTTATAAAATTTAAAAGGTATTACAGAAATTAAAAGTGAGGCATTGAAATAAATATTTTAAAAAGTGATAGATTTAATCTAAATAAAACCTTGAGTCGAGCCTGAAAATTTTATTATAAAAACCAACTTGCTTGCCCCAGAATCTGATTTTCTAAGGAAAAAAAACCGCCCATTAGGTCGGTAACCAGTTGAAATCTGAATATTTTCGCCGTATTCCTTATACGGCTTTTTCATTGTGTTTTTTTCTTTAATTTTAAAGAGTGCTTAATATAAAATTCCATAATTAATTTTGTTTAAAGCTCTTTTTAACTAAAAGTGATATTTAAATTATCAATTTCATCTTATTTTACTTAAAAAGTGTATAACGTCTAATAGGAACTTGTTATATATAACCGTTCTCATTGGATTATATCGTGTTTTTAGGGGTAAATATAGACAAAATCTTGAAATACTTAAATGGTAAAAATATATAATTTGAAAGTCAATTTTGTATATCCTCATATTTTGATAAAATTAGACATTTAAGTAATGTCTTTAAGAAGTTAACAATTGTCTTACTATTAGATTTAAAATTTTCATTCTAATCATTAATTATTTTATACAATATTTATCACTACACATAATTTTTCTCAACTCTTAAATTAAAAAAAATGTTTAAACTTGTGTTCTAGTTACTATAATAACAATGGTACCAATTAAGTTAAGATTCAATCAATTGTTATAATGATTAGTATTGTTACTGTTTTTCTAAGCAGGTTGATTAGATTACACTGATATGATATAATATTTTAAGTTGAAAACTTTTACTGAGACTACTAACAGTGCTAGTAATTGAAATAGGATTTATATAAAATTATTTAAAAAGTACAAGTACCAGCAACATATTTTACCAATCTGAAATGGTAGAACTGTGAATTCCGTGGAAAGTGGAAACGATTCCTTTACCTTAAAATCATTTATTCTTTATTTATTTTCCTTTTTCTATTTCGTACGAGATATGATATTCTCTTTCCATTCATTTTCTCTCTCCCCAAACACCATTTTCTCCCACTCTCTCCTCCTCCGCAACACTTCCATTTCTTTCTTGTGTTAGACTCGAAAAAAGGATTCATTAAAGCTTTGCCTTCCATGGTGGATATCGCAAAGTGCTTGCCATTCAATGGAACAACTATCAAAACAGAGTTTAAGAACCTGTTTTCGATCGTTAAAACGAGTAGAACACTGGCTCTCTTCATTCTTTCCTTCGTTGGTTTCACTCTTTTCTTAGCTTTTGGCCCTTCTTCTCCTTGGTTTACCACTTCCTCTGACTCTTATAGATCACAATTCCCTTCCCTTTTTGGTTACTTATTTCCCAACACTTCATCTCCTTCATCATCTAATCACACTCTGCAACCATTACCCAACGACAAAAACAAAGGCACCCAACCTTTCAACAACAGTGAACAACTTCCCAGTTCGAATAACACGAATATAAACTATACCCAGAGTTCATTTTTGCATGCAAATCCGCCTAGTACAAGCAGCCCAGGTGAAAAGAAAGACGAACCCGATAATCATAGTACAATAGCTGATGCAAACGCTACCGTTTTAGCTAATCAGAGCACTAATTTTCCAGCTAAACCTGAAAATTCCAACAAGGTAAGATTTAAGAAGGGGAAGGGGAATGAGAGTTTGGTTGAATCATTGAAGATTTGCGATTTGTTTGATGGAAACTGGGTGAAGGATAGCTCGTATCCGCTTTATGAACCTGGGTCATGTTCCTTTGTCGATCACCAGTTTAGTTGTTTCGCCCATGGAAGGCGTGACATAGGTTATCTCAAATGGAAATGGAAGCCTAAAGTCTGCACTTTGCCAAGGTATAATTTTTTATTTCTTTATTTTTGGGTTTTCTATTTTTTAATATTCTTTTTTTACTGATTGATCAATCAACTAAGTAATTTCAGCATAATTTGAGTACATTTTTCATTAATGGAAAGTCAATCGAATTTAGCAAATTTTGTATTTATGTTTCCGTCTTTGAATTAGTCATGTAGGTAAATTCATTTAATTTATTCATAATCTACATGTTGACATACTTAAACTCTATAAAAATAAAATAGTCTCTGTTATTCTTTTGACCTGAATATCATGAATGAATTTTTGTTTTATAGAAAATCTGATCTTATATTTTGATTTATCAATTGGATGTAGCTGGGTTAACTTTAATCGAGTCAATATAAATAGGATTAATTTTAATTTTAATTTTTTAAAGAAAATTTTAAATTATTTTAAGTTTGGATCAGTTTTAAATTTGGGTATGTCACCTGGATTATTTTGGTTATTTTGAGTTTAGATGTCGAGTTCAATCATTTCAAATTATTTGTTGAATTGTTTTGAATTTGAGATCTTTTTGTGTGGATTATTTTGAATTTAGATTAGAAAATTTAAATTACTAACTTTTTATAATAAAATAAAATCGAGTTTAATCACATCCAAATTCATGATATCAAACTAAATTTTGAGGTTGAAGTCAAAATTAAAACTTCTATTAAGCTAAAATTATTAATTTTGTTTTGGAAAGGTTGAATGGCGGGCACATGTTGGAGATATTGAGGGGGAAACGACTGGTATTTGTGGGGGATTCCTTGAACAGAAATATGTGGGAATCTCTACTTTGCATCTTGAAAAGTGCTGCAAAAAATCCAAAAACTGTTCATGAAGTTCCCGGAGGGCGTTATTTTCGAGGAGAACCTTCCTCTAGTATCATTTTCAATGTAGGTCATCCATGGTTTTTTAATGGCTAATCTTCGTTACACATCGAATCAAGTTTGCTTAAACTTATGATTGGCTATGATGATGATGTTGAATAGGATTATAATTGTTCCGTCGAGTTTTTCGTATCTCCGTTCTTGGTCCGACAATGGCAAATGCCGGACAGAAACGGGACAAAGAAAAATACACTTCGGCTCGATCTTATCGGAAGATCATCGGAGATATATAAATCCGCGGATATCCTGGTATTCAACACCGGGCATTGGTGGAATCATGAGAAAACATCCAAAGGGTTGGTTTTGGATTATATTATGTGCTTTTATATTTCCCATTTAACTTTGGATATTAATGCTTGTTTTTGGTGTGGAAATTATAGGGAAGATTATTACCAAGAAGGTGATCATGTTTACGAGGAATTGAACGTTGTCGAGGCGTTTCGAAGAGCACTGACGACGTGGTCTAAATGGGTGGATGACAATGTAAATCCTTCCAAGACTATGGTGTTCTTCAGGGGTTACTCTGCTACTCATTTCAGGTAAGTTTTTGTTGAGGGAAGGTTGGATTTTAGGAGAAATATTCACCGTTTCGTTCGTTGGGAATCGATGAATCCTTCAGTGGTGGTTGATATTGTGCTCAAGATGTCTATACTCAATTTTATCTCTGAGTTTTGTCTCTTGACTCTACGGAAAACTTTAAAGGGTTCACAAAGTGAGAGTGTCTCATCCACTAACGATATTTCAATAGTTATTCTTGGTAAAGTTTGAACCCATGACCTTGTATGTTATTTATGGGTAAGATAGTTACCACTAGCTCACATTTCTTTAGTGGATGAGGTGCTCTTATTTTGTGAATCCCTCGAGTCTCTCTACGAAATTGGGAGACAAAATTGGGAATAAACCAAACATAATCACATCGGTTACCATACTAATCACCGTTGTGAGATTTGTTGACTCCCTACAAACGACAATTCAAATATTTTTCCTAAAACGAGTCTGATTTCTCCTCAATTGTTTTCAATACACTTTTGCTATTTATCCGTTCATCAATGGCAACAAAGGTTTTATGTTTTAACGGAGGTTGAATCTATTATGCAGTGGTGGGCAATGGAATTCCGGAGGTGTGTGCGATTCCGAGATGGAGCCAATAAGGAACGAGACGTTGCTAAGGCCGTACATGCCTATGATGGCGGTGTTAGAATCGGTGCTGGAGGGGATGAAAACACATGTCACCTACTTAAACATTACTAGATTGACGGATTTTCGAAAGGACGGTCACCCATCGATCCATAGGAGATACCATAAGCATGGTATTACGGAGAAGGAAAGAACGGAGAGTGTAAAGTACCAGGATTGCAGCCATTGGTGCCTTCCTGGTGTGCCGGATACATGGAATGAGCTCCTTTATTCTGAGCTCCTTCTTAAACAATATAAGATGAGGCAACATCAACACAAGTTTAGGTAAATACATCATTCAAATTTAGATTTGGAATGAAAACATTACATGAAATTGAGTATTCTCTATTTATTTTGTCACTACATATAAATCATGAGATTCGAATATGGAGAATTAACTATTCTTTTAAGTACTGATATTGTATTGATTTAACTTGACAACTTAGTACTGTCAATTAAATCATGTCAGTATTTCATGTAATAGTTTTGATCATTGGGTTTGTTTGTACAATGAGAATCACCTTCAACATGTGATTTTTGTAAATTTTGAATTTAAAATTTGAATATTTATATTATTAATAAAATTTTATTTAAATTAATGTCATAAAATTTAATTTAATTTAATTAAGAAAATTACAAAAATATTCTTTTGTAATTAAATTAAATTATATTATTTAAAAGTATTTTGGTCCTTTTATTTTTAAAAGATAAGATTTGAACCCATACAAATTATTATTGAATTAATAAATCTTAATTTACCATTCAACAAAACTTCATTTTAATATAATTTATATATTTTTATTTTAATATGCATAATTTATTATCCCATCAGTTATATATATTAATAATGTTATTAATTGATTTAGTGTTAAAAGACAACTCGATACTAACTCATGATTGAAGTTAACACCATAACAACAATTGTAGATGCATTTAATATTTTTAATACAATGTATTTATATATTTAAATTTTGTTTTACTCACAATTTAAATTAATTTTTTATTTTAATATCATACACATTTTATATGCTATTATAATTAATTAGTTTGAATCATACGTTTTATTATTTATTTTATATTATTTTTAAACATACATCTTCTAAATCAGTAGTCTCCACGTGCACACATGATAAAATTTCTAATATTTAATATTTATATAAATTTTAAGTATTATAATTTAAATTTAAACTCACTTTTATTCTATTGAATTTAAATCAATAATTAATTTAATTCATCACATACATGAAGTTATTTAGTATTCGGATTTCGTAAGTTTAAAAAACGCAAATAAGCATTTTAAAAATAAAGCAAATAACGAATTTGTATATTTAAATCTTTATTATCAAAATAAAAATAAATAACTAAGTCGGAACAGATCCCTGCTTCAAAAAATCTAGTTATGAATGTCATTTCTTAATATATCAGATAGTTAAAAGTTGTATAATTTGAGAAACGATTTAAATAATAGCCCCTATGTGGGTAGGTAATTATATGCCTAAATTTATCCACCGTCTCTCTGTAGGTAATTAATATTTTTCTAATTATTAGCCGGAACAATGGGTCTAAAACTTTAGGTTCATTATGCAATTTAAGCTAATTTTTATGTAAATTAAATTTAAACTTTAGGTTTATTTGATGACCCATGCTAGTGTTCTAAATATATAGTTTTAAATTAGTATATAAAGAGATAAATAAATATAATTAAAAATATTAAATACACTTTAATTGTTTTCTAATTAGTATTATCGTTTGTTTATAGCGTATCAATGTTGTTATGTTAGAATACTTTAAAATACATATATCATAATAAAGTAATTTTGAATAAATATGTTGAAGACAATAAAGAGATATTATATACGGTATATTAATTTTATACAATTTTTTATATGTCGTCCTCCTTATGGTTTCATGTTGTTCAAAAATCTTGAAAATAATTTTCTCAACATTAAATTCTTAATCAAAATGTATACGCTACAAAATTTATTAAAATTTTGAAATTTTACCTTCATTGTGTAAACTTCCTCTTGATATGGTTTTGCACCTAATTATAATATTAAAGACCCAATTAAAATTGAAAAAAAAATTGCAGCAACGAAACACTAAACTTTACTAAAGTTCATTGCAACATTAAATAGAACGAGAATTTACCTTGTAAAAGAAATGAGTAAGAGGAAGAAGAAACAACAAAATCAAGCTTTGTAAACATGATTCAAACACAATGGTCTTACGTTTGTGGAGCCTCGCTCAAAATATAATCTTATTCAATCAACCAAATCAATCAATCATAACAATCTGTCTCTATCGGTTAAAGCCCATAACCCCTTTACAAACTAAGTTCATGTAGCCCTAATAGAGAACAATATCATAATCAACATTTACTAAAGATAACTTTCAACTCCACTCAAGAGAATTCATCAACAATCAATCAAGAATATGAAATGCTCAACACAAGAAAAATAAGCAAAGGCAGGTTGCGAAAATGCTTTAGAATTTTGTAGCTTTCCAGCTCTTCAAGTCATGTAGCACCAAGAGAAATAGACACCTATTTATTGTAACATCCCAGAATAGGGCCTAAGAGTTTGGGGCCTGGCGAGCTAGGGTTGCCAGTGGGCCTAATGAGCTTCGAAAGTTGGTTTGGGTCGAGAGTAAAAGTAAGGTCTCGACTGTGAAAAACAAGTTAAAATAAGGAGTAGAAAAAGGGCAATTATAAAAAGTTAGAAGTCAACTTATTTTTCCTTTTCACCACACCATTCATGCACATAACTCTTTCCTACGCCTACTAGGGAATCCTAAGAACATCAAAACACCTAGTGCTTATAAATTAAGTTCTTTTCATTAAAAATTCCATATTCTTTTGAACGACAAAACTCTTTCAAACTTTTTCATCGATTACTTCTTTCTCTTGTTGCAAGTTTCTATGAAACCAAGAATCCAGAATGTAACAACCCTATACCCGATCCAATCGTACAGACCCGGTATAAGACTATTACGTTTGGTATCAAAACAGTTATGGGTAGATATTGTTTAATTAAAACATTTGTACATAGAATTTTAACTTACCAACCATATTTGCAAACATACTTATAGTTTCACTAATTCATTTCATATATATACCAAAATACTTCAAGTACTTCAAAATAGATAGAATTTCAAGAGTTTACATTTTAGTCCCTAATACATGGGAACACAACTGAACTTCCTATGTACATGCCATTTTAATTCAAAATATGGTACCTACTTTTGAAGCTCTTGAGGATGTGATGAGATGAGAAATCTTCTAATCCGACTTTACCTCTTCGAGTCTAAGTGAACCTACGCGTTAAAATTAAACGTGTTAAGCCGTTGAAGGCTTAGTAAGCACTACAAGAATAAATAGATAAATAAATCCTAATAAAATATTTTAAACTCATTTTGTTAATACATATTTACATACATATAAGTTTCTTTAGCTATGCTATATATTAATGAAATTTAATATATCTTTTTGTAAGTTATAAAACTTACCTTAACATGTTGGTAATTCACTTTTGTTCACAACTTATATTCTTAGCCCAAAGTAGATTTTGTAGAACACACCGGATATACGGAACAAATACAGAGGTGCATTATTATGCACTAATGAACAGAGAGCACTAAAGTGCTATATAGAGAGCACAGATGTGCTAAACAGAGAGCACTGACGTGCTAATAATCAGAAAGCGTGCTAAGGTTCCTCAATGGCATGCCACTAATATCTTAGTTGTTCTAAATTCCATCTACTTGGGCATTAAAACTGAATTTCATACATTTAAATACTTTACAAAAATATTTCAAAAAAAAATTCTCATTTCTCAATCATTACAATTTAATGCATATTTCACAATTCACAAATATCACACCTTTTTCACATATATATTTTTGTCACAACATTTACTTAATGTTCAAACAATATACCATCTTATATTTTCCATCTATAATTTTCTTTACAAATTTCATAGTTCCATAATCTTTTATTTTATTTTATTTCTAAATAATTCTATACTATAATATAAGCATTTAATTAAAAATAATTTAAAAATCTTGTAGTACTTACAACAAAAGGTTGAAATGATGTCTTCCTTCACTCCTTAGCCTTCTCTTTTCCTTTTTCTTCAATTAGGTCCTCTCCTTTCTTTTCTTTCACTTCAATTTCATATAAAACATATAACATTTATATATTAGAGAAAAATAATCAAATGACTTTCCTATACTATTTAATAAGAATAAACATGTATGATATAATAATTCAATTTAATTCATAACTAAAATTATTTCTATTTCTATCACAATCTCGCCTTATTTTTACTTAAATTCTACTTATAACTTAACTCTCAAATTTTCACTAATAAACCCTAATTTTGAATTTCTTACAATTTAGTCCTTATTGCATTAAACTTATAACTTATTTCACAATTTAATCCTTTTCTCAATTTTAGTTTGAATTTCCATCAATTCAATTTTAATTCATTCATTAATTTAATATAAACTACATTAAAAATCTACTAACTTTCAAAATTTCAACATATACCTAATAGTATTTTGTTCTAGGATCATAAAACTCAAAATTACAAGAAAAGGAATTAAATTGACTTACCAATTTAAGTTTGAACTCTTGAAATCCCAAATTTTCTTTTTTCTTTTCTTTCTTCTTTCTTTCTCCTATTCTCTCTATTTCGATTCTGTTTCTTTCTTATTTCTTTTCTTTCTTTTGTTTTTTATATATAATTATATAATATAATAACATACTTATTAATTAAGTATTATATTATATTTTAAATTAAAAATATCTTAGATTTTTTAATGTTAAACCGCTTCAATTTATAATAATGACATATTTACTTATTTAGTCCTTTTTACTTTTTTAATCAATAATTAAACTTTCACACTTATTTCAATCTAATCATTTTTCCTAATTACTTCTAATTAAGTCAAATTCACCTAATCAAAACCTACTTAGACACACAACTAACTTCGTAAATATTTATAATAAATATTTACAAATCCGATTCTAGGAGCGGAGTCCAGAATGCATTTTTTAATTTCATCCTTTTAAATCAATTTAACCATATAATCAATAAAATTTTCTTATCAAAATTTTCATGCAACATTCCTATCATAACATAGACCATACTACAATATTAAAATAAATTTTCTTTCTAGCTCGGATTTGTGGTCACGAAACCATTATTCTGATTTCACTGAAAATGGGTCATTACAACTCTTCCCCCTTAAGGATTTTTGTCCTCAAAAATTTTACCAGTAAAGAGGTTTGGGTATTGTTTTCTCATTGCCTCCTCCGGTTCCCAGGTAGCCTCTTCAATTCCGTGTCGTTGCCAAAGAACTTTCACTAAATATATCTTTTTGTTTCTTAATTCTTTTGTCTCTCGTGCCAAAATTTTGATCAGTTCTTCACTGTAGGTTATATCAGGCTAAATCTCAATCTCTGTCGGAGAAATAACATGTGAAGGATCTGACCGATACTGCCGTAACATAGACACATGGAAAACATTATGAATTCTATCAAGTTCCAACGGCAAAGGTAACCGGTATGCAACAGGTCCAATCCATTCAGTAACCTCATATAAGCCGATGAACCGTGGGCTCAATTTACCTTTACGACCAAACCGAATGACTTTTTTCCAAGGTGATACTTTCAAGAATACCTTGTCACGGACCTGAAATTCTATCTTTTTCCTTTTAAGATCGGCATATGACTTTTGTTGATCAGAAGCTACTTTCAAGCTATCTCGAATCACCTGTACTTTTTCTTTGATTTCTCGAATCAGATCAACTCCATGTATCTTTTTCTCATTGAGTTCAGTCCAATATAATGGTGTTTTACATTTCCGACCATACAAAGCCTCATACGGTGCCATTTTAATACTGGACTAATAACTATTATTGTAGGAAAACTCAATCAAAGGCAAATACCTTTCCCAATTACCTTCAAACTCTAGTACACAACATCGAAGCATGTCCTCCAATACCTGAATTACATGTTAGGATTGGCCATCTGTTTGAGGATGAAATGCAGTACTAAAATGCAACTGAGTACCTAGAGCTTCTTGTAACTTGTCCCAGAAACGAGACATAAATCGGGGATCTCTATCAGAGATAATGGAGATTGGCACTCCATGTAGCCTGACAATCTCAGATATAAACAGTTCAGCCAATTTATCTAAAGAATAATCTATACGTACCAGAATGAAGTGCGCTGACTTTGTTAATCGATCAATGATCACCCAAATGGCATCTTTCTTCTTCGGTGACAATGGTAATCCTGACACAAAATCCATAGTAATTCTTTCCCATTTCCATTCCGATATAGTAATTGGCTGGAGTAATCCCGAGGGTACCTGATGTTGTGCTTTGACCTGTTGACATATCAGATATCTTAATACAAACTCAGAAATATCACGTTTCATACCTGGCCACCAGTACATCTTCTTCAAATCATTATACATTTTATTACTTCCCGGATGTACGGACATAATACCATTGTGTGCCTCGTGTAAAATATTCTATACAAGCTCTGAATTCTTCGGTACACATACTCTGCCTCTAAATAATAAACAACCATCAGTCTCAATCTGAAATTCAGAATCATTACCTGATTCACATTGTCACCGTTTAACTTTTAATTCATTATCATTTTTTTTGAACTTCACAGATTTGTTGTAGAAACATCGATTTAGCTTTCAGTTTAGCTATAAGTGTACCATCATCAGAAAATGACAACTGAGTATTCATAGTTCTTAAAGAAAATAGAGGTTTTCGGCTTAAAGCATCAACAACTACTTTAGCCTTACCCGGATGATAGTAAATAACCAGATCATAATCCTTTAACAATTCAAGCCACCTGCGTTGTCTCAAGTTCAAATCTTTCTATGTCATCAAATACTTTAAAATTTTATGATCAGTATAGATATGAAATTTTTCACCATACAAATAGTGTTGCCATATTTTCAAAGCAAGCACAATAGCTGCTAATTCAAGATCATGTACCGGGTAATTCTTTCCATGTAGTTTTAGTTGTCTTGAAGTATAGGTTATTACTTTACCTTCTTGCATCAAAACACAACCTAAACCATATAATGAAGCATCACTATAAATAATAAATTTCTTACCCGGTTCAGGTTGTACTAGAACAGGTGCTTTCGTCAATAGATCTTTCAATCTGTCAAAACTCTGCTGACATTCATTAGTCCACTTGAACTTTACATATTTTTGCAATAGACGTGTCATTGGAGAAGCTATCATAGAAAACCTCTGTACAAATCTCCGATAATATCCAGCTAATCCTAGAAAACTTCTAATTTTAGATACATTCTTCGGTGGATTCCAATTGGTAATAGCTGAAATTTTACTCGGGTCTACCTTGATGCCTTCAGCAGATACAATACGTCCAAGAAACCCAACTTTTCGAAGCCAAAACTCACATTTACTAAATTTAGCATACATCTGCTTTTCATGCAAAGTTTGCAGTACAATTCTCAAATGGTCTGTGTGCTCATTTTCATCTCGAGAATAAACCAGAATATCATCAATAAATACTACCACAAACCTGTCTAAGTACGGTCTGAATATTCTGTTCATCAAGTCCATGAATACAACAGGTGCATTTGTCAGTCCAAACAGCATCACAAGGAACTCATAGTGCCCATAACTGGTTCTAAAAGCTGTCTTCGGTACATCAGACTCCTTTACTCGTAACTGATATTAACTCTATCAAAAATAATCTTTGAAAATACGGTGGCACCCTTCGGCTGATCAAACAAGTCATCAATCCGAGAAAATGGGTATTTATTCTTTACTGTAACTTTATTGAGCTGTCGGTAGTCGATACATAATCTTAAGGTTCTGTCTTTCTTTTTCACAAATAGAACTGGCGCACCCCAAAGCAAGTGACTAAGTCGAGCAAAACCCCTGTCAGTAAGCTCTTACAACTGTGCTTTTAACTCTTTTAACTTGGTAGGAGCCATTTTGTAAGGTGCTATAGAGATTGGAGTTGTTCCCGGAACTAAATCTATAGAAAATTCTACCTCTCTTTCCAGTGGTAACCCAGGTAATTCTTCTGGAAACACATCAGAAAATTTACATACAACCGGCATTGACTGAATTTTTGACTCAGATACTTTAGTGTCCAATACACAAGCAAGATATACATTACACCCTTTTCTAACATACCTCAACGCTGTCATGACTGAAATCACATCAAGCAACCCATCTAATTTATCATATTCAACCAGAGCAATTCACCATTCTGACATTTTATTACAATGTACTTCTATTTACAATTCACTACTGCATCATGTTGAGTTAGCCAATCCATTCCCAAAATCACATCAAACTCATCAAAAGGAAATAGCATCAAGTCAACTAGAAAAAAATAGCCCTTTACCATCAGTGGACAATTTTTACAAATTTTATCCACTATAACATGCTGGCCCAAGAGATTTGAAACTTTAACCGCAAATTCAGTAAATTCAACAGGTAAATTTTTAACAGACACTAACTTTGTACATATGTATGAATGTGTAGAACCAAGATCAATCAAAGCAGTAATATCAGTATCAAGTAAAAAAATGTACCAGTAATGACATATAGTGTAGTAGCATCTTCTCTGGCATGAATGGCATACGTCCTAGCAGGTGCCCGTGTTTCAGATCTAACTGTTTCTCTCACCAATTTTATATCACTACGAGTGCCATCAGAAATTCCAGGTCTTCTTCCTCTTTATGGAATAGAGCTACCTCTCACAAACTGTCCTGTAACACTTTTCTGACATTTTTGGACAATATCTGATCAAATGATCTTTCGATCCACATCAGAAACAAGCTTGGGAATTTAGTCGACATTCTCCCCAATGATATCTTTCACAATACCCACATAATGGCAATGTTGGTTTTCTTCTGAAACCCCCAGTACTAGAGGTCGCCTGCTGAGTTTTTCTTGTCTGACTTTTGGATATTTGCCCAACAGTAGGAGCAGTGTATTTAAAATCTCTAAAATCCCTCACTCTTTTTGAAGACAGTGGTGGTGCGGAACTAGTTGCTAATCTCTTCCCAAAACTCTTCTCTTTCGAACGAGCTAACCCCTCTTCTAGTCGTTGTGCTCTATCAACCAAAATAGGAAATTCTTGTAGATGTAATGGTATAAGAGGAACATAAATTTCTTCGTTCAATCCCCACTCAAATCTCCTGCACATATCTGCTTCATTTGATATTAATTCCTTAGTATATTTACTTAATCTGATAAATTTAAGTTCATATTCAGCAACATACATGTTCTTTTGCTTCAAATCTAAAAATTCTCTTTTCTTCTTCTCTAGATAAAGTTGACTCACATATTTCTTTCTAAATTCGGACACAAAGAAATTCCAATTTATTTTCTCTGCAGGATGAATATTCATGACAGTGGTCCACCATTGACTATTTTCTAACCATTCTTTAGCCTCAGTTGGATCATCATCTTTCTTTCCTTTAAACTCTTCAGCTCCATATTTTCTTATTCTCTCCAAGGGAGATCGATGACTAGTTATAGATGGTTGTGGATATGGAACAACAGGAGAAGAAGATGGTGGTCGAACATGTGGAACATTATTAGTTCTTACAACTTGATGCAATAACTGATTCATTGGTTGTAACAAAGCTGCAATTGGAATTTCTTCTCTAGGCGGTATTGGCTCAGTTTCAGATTAAGTTCTTTCTTCCAATTCAGGCTCCCTATCATCCCCTAAGTTTACCGATTCACTTCGAGCTTGGGCTCTATGTTGATCTCTTTCTCTATCAAAGTTTAGTGCCGTACGTTCAACTTTATTTTCTGACTCTTTACAAGATCTGTTTGACATCTTTAAGTTTTTACAATATTAACAAATTATACAATTAAATAAATAAACCTCATCTCATCACATCAATATATAAAATGGCACGTACAGATAGACTCATTCTCGACCCAAAAATTTAGGAAACCTAGGCTCTGATACCAATAAATGTAACAACCCTATATCCGGTCCAATCGTACAGACCCGGTATAAGGCTATTACATTTGGTGTCAAAATGGTTATGGCTAGATATTGTTTAATTAAAACATTTGTACATAGTTTTTTTACTTACCAACCATATTTGCAAACATACTTATAGTTTCACTAATTCATTTCGTATATATACCAAAATACTTCAAGTACTTCAAAATAGATAGAATTTTAAGAGTTTACATTTTAGTCCCTAATACATGGGAACACAACTGAACTGCCTATGTACATGCCATTTTAATTCAAAATATGTTACCTACTTTTGAAGCTCTTGAGGATGTGATGAGATGAGAAATCTTCTAATCTGACTTTACCTCTTTGAGCTTAATTGAACCTACGTATTAAAATTAAAAGCCTTAAGCTGGTGAAGGCTTAGTAAGTAGTACAAGAATAATAGATAAATAAATCCTAATAAAATATTTTAAACTCATTCTGTTAATACATATTTACATACATATAAGTTTCTTTAGCTATGCGACCGCTCGTGGGGTAAGCCCAACCCACGAACCTTAGGCGATAGACTGTCCATGAACATTTTCATGGGCTTAGGTCGTAATGGGCCACGTTGGGCCGAAATGGGTCGTGTGGGCTCAATGGGCTCATGAGTCTCCCACGGATGAAATCCACGATTTGTGAAAAATACTAGATGAGGCTATGTAGATCTTATAGCTGTGGCAAATTTTGGGCTAAACGGGCCGTACAAGCGTGTAGGCCCACTTGGGCCGAGTAATAGGCCTTGGGCCCATTTACACTGTTATGACTATTTAGGTTACCTGAGTCGCTCGGGGTGACTGCGAACCTTTCGATAGATCGATATCTACACCGAGACCAAAAAATAGGGTAAAATGATCGAAATACCCCCAAAGGGTAAAATGACAAAAATACCCCCAGAGGGTAAAATGACCGAAATACCCCTATAGGGTAAAACGACCGAAATATCCCCAGAAGGTAAAATGACCGAAATAACCTTAGATTGTAAAGTGACCGAAATACCCCCAAAGGGTAAGTTGACCGAAATACCCTCATAGGGTAAAATAACTGTTATACCCCTAGGAGACGAAATGACTATTATGGCCTTATGTTATGTATGACTGATTTGCTTTATGATACGCGTGACTATGAGTGAGCATGAAATTTTTCATACACGTATGATATTATGTCACGATATATTGCATGAGGATAGGCTGTTATATTTGAAGGAAGTGTACCGTACTGATAAGGTTACACGGGTCGCCCAAGACGATTGTGGACCTACTGATGGCTATGTGCCATTTATTTTACTGGCAGCTTTACTGCAATATTGTTTAGTGCCGAAATTGGTGCTATTCTCAGTGTGTCTGGCTGGGTGGGTCGATTTTTTCCCCACATGGTGTGTTTGGCGGGACGGAGTGGTGTGTAGAGGCTGGAATGGGTAAGATTTCTAATTGTATATATGCACTGATTAATGATTTTGTACTGTTACTGCATCGATTAATGATATTACATACAGTTCACAGCATGACTGGTATATGTTACTGTTATGAGCCAAGGCCCCACTGATACTATTACTGAAATTGGGCCAAGGCCCTACTGATTACTGGCATTGTGATGGGCTCAAGCCCAATCGTTCTTATTACGGAAAGGGCTTAGCCCACGCTAAATCGGATCATTCTCGTAGTGGGTTCAGGCCCAAACTACATTTATCTACTATTTAATTGACTGTTTGCTTGTTACAGGATTACACACTGAGTTTTCGTAAACTCACCCATCTATTTAACTGTATAGGTAATCCCCAGTTGTAGGCAGGTCGGTACTGCGAGGGACTCGATGATGGCCACACAACTGCATCAACTTTTGTTTTTAGCTTCTGATTTATAAGTAACTAAATTTGGGTTTTTTTATGTAAAAAGGCCTCTTTAAAGTTATAAACTTTAAATTGGGGTTAAAATTTATTTAGTTTGATAAACTGCTAGTTGTAGAAAAAGACGGGTATTCAAAAGGAAACTAGTTTTAAAGACACCATGTTTTCGTAAAATACTATAAAGGTTTCCGTATCAAACACTATTTTAAATATAGTAATAAACTAATATGATCAACACACTGCTAAAGATAACTTGAGTTTTCAACAAACGTGAATTAGTATGAACGAGTTTTGAATGAAACTATGTTTTTGAAAAATACTTCAATATGATATCACCATATTTGGCCATAACGTCGAGGCCGGGTTTGGGGTGTTACATTTAGTGGTAAAATAACTGAAATACCCCCATAGGGTATAATGATTGAAATACCCCCATAGGGTAAAATGACCGAAATACCCCCACTGGGTAAAATGACTATTATACCCCTAGGAGATGAAATGACTGTTATGGCCTTATGTTATGTGTGACTAATTTGCTCTATGATATGTATGACTATGATTCAGCATGACATTTTGCATACACGTATGATATTATGTCACGATATATTGCATGGGGATGGACTGTTATATTTGGAGGAAGCGTACAGTATTAATAAGGTTGCACAGGTCACGCAAGACGACAGTGGACCTACTGATGGCTATATGCCGTTTATTTTACTGGTAGCTTTACTGCATACTTTTTAGTGCCGCAATCGGTGCTAATCTCGGTGTGTCTGGCTGGGTGGGTCAATTTTATCCCCACATGGTGTGTTTGGCGGGACTGAGTGGTGTGTAAAGGCAGGATTGGGTAGGACTTCTAACTGCATATCTGCACTGATTAATGATATTGTATAGTTACTGCATCGATTAATGATATTACATACTGTTCACAGCATGACTGATATCTGTTACTGTTATGGGCCAAGGCCCTACTGATTATTGGCATTGTGATGGGCTTAAGCCCAATCGATTATTGTTACGGGAAAGGGCTTAGGCCCACACTGAACTGGATTGTTACTGTAACGGGCTCAGGTCCAAATTGTATTTATCTACTGTTTAATTGACTATTTACTTGTTAGAGGATTACACATTGAGTTTTCGTAAACTCACCGCTCTGTTTAACTGTACAGGTAATCCCAATTGTAGGTGGGTCAGTACTGCGAGGGACTCGATGATGTCCACACAACCGCATCAGCTTTCGTTTTTAGCTTCTGATTTATAGGTAACTGAATTTTAGTATTTTTATGTAAAAAGGCTTCTTTAAAGTTATAAACTTTAAATTGGGGTTTTTATTTAATTAGTTTGATATAAACTGCTAGTTGTAGAAAAAGACGGGTTTTCAAAAGGTAATTGTTTTCAAAGACACGAGATTTAAACAAAAGAGTTTCAAAAGCTTCCGTGATTTTAGATGAACCTATTATAACAATAGCAGATAACAAGGCAAACATTTTGGCTAGATGATTTATGTAAATAATAAAGGGTTTTTTAAAGCTTGGAAACGAATTTTTACCAACAAGTCCAATTTTCGAAAGGTACTTCAATGTGACAAGCTAGATTTAACCATAACGTCTAGGTCGGGTTTGGGGTGTTACATTTAGTGGTGTCAGAGGCTAGTTGCAAAAGTCAGCTGTGGAATGGGTTTTGAAAATATTTGGAATTTTTGGAAAACTGTTTTTGAAGTCTTTTGGAAGGTTTACAAGTGTGACACACCAAGTCTCCAGCGCCGAATTCGTAAGTTTTCTTTACACCGTAGACTGCTTGAACTGAAATACACTGAGAGACTACTATAGATAGTAGGACTGTACTGAAACTCATTAGTTAGAGTTAACTAAGACTGTAGAAAACTGGAAACTATAGGGAGACCTTGATTTGCGAAAACAAAATTCTGATTACTGCTTTTCATAAGATATCTGTTAATAATTACTGGAATTACAAACTAATACATAAAACTTCTTAAACTGATACTACGTTATTTGATATGAGCACAAGAAGTACACACATACGAGGTACAAGAGGCCATGGTAGAGGCCATAGAGGTGTTCGAGTTGGGTTCTCGTCGTTTGGCCATATACCTAATTTGGAACTAGAGTACACAGTGGAAGCGTAGTGGTGGAGTCTGTGTTATGCGACTGATTTGACAATTGGAAATTTCAATGACAGAATTTCTTTAAGGAGGGGTGAATTGTAACACCTCGAATTTTGGGCTTAGAAGAAATAGGTTTTGAATAAGGGAGCAGTTAAGAGACTGCAAATAAATATTTCGTTGTGCAAAGAAGTGACATAAATGAATGCCTACTTCAGTGGTTAAGTGATTTAGGAGTGTTTGGAAGTGTTTGAGAAGTCAGGGGTTCAAGCCTTGGCTTATGCAAAATTTTTATTTTAAGTGAATAAAATCCTTGGATCTAGATAGTAGGTTCTTAAATAATAGTGTTTGTTTTATGACACAAAAAGAGCTTGTGTAATTGTGAGGTCTGAGGTTCAAGTCCTGGGTTGTTTAATGGAGAATTTATTTTGCTGCTTGAGCTGTGTAAGTAGTGGAGTTGGACTGAAACAAAGCTTGTCGAAACCATTTTTTATTTGAAAAAAATAGGGATCGACTTTGAAAATGAAATGAGAGTCGCCACCAATCTTTTATTGAGGTGCGATCGGATCACCTAGAAAATAATTTTGGGTCTGCGAATTTTGAGAAAACAGGTTCGGGAGTCGGTTACGCACGAGGAAGGGTTAGCACCCTCGTGACGCCCAAAATTGGTACCGAATCGATTGTTTAATGTCTTAGTGTCGAAAATTTGAAAAGATTTTAAAATACGATCCTTTGGATTCCTTGAATTGAACAATGAGATACTCTTATTTCAAAGAAAATGTCACACCCAGTGAGTTAGGGCGCAACATTTTTAATCTTCAAAATTAGATCTATCCCCCCTTTTTTGTAAAAAACCCATGCATTTAAGAGGCCGGGACATTTAGTTATTCGAGTCAAACGAAAAATTAGAACCAGTAAGTTAGGGTTTAATTTCTCGAAATTCCTAAATGTCGAATATTGCCTTTATTTTTATTCATTATTTAGAAAAATCCTCATCTCGAGAAAACAACATGTCATATTCAATGCGTTAGGACATAACGTATCAAATTCCCGAGAGTGAGCTTTTTTATTTATGTGTTTTGATTAAAGAAAATTTTCGATTATTTAGATTCAATGAGGAAAATTGGAACCCAATACGTTAGGGCTCGATTCTCTCGAGGATTCTAAATTTTGAGTATCGCGTTATCTTGAAAAACCTTTTGAATAAAAATGCTCCCGATACGTGAATGATATTGAAAGTAATCTTTAATGCGTATAAAGTGCGATGGGATAACAATGCACAATGTGAAGTGATAATTCGTAAGTCGAAATATACATTAATGAACACAAATAATCAATCAATATAAATAATTGATACAATGCACATAAGAGCAATAATCTCACATCATATATCATGCTTGCATTCAAAGGCTAATGAATTAAAGGTCAATCAAAGCACCAAACAAATTAACACATATGAAATTGTACAAATTTTAAAATAACTTTAAGAAATAGGAAAGATGGGAAAGTATAATTAATGAATTTAAAATAAATAATATATATATATATATATATGAAAATTGGAAATAAATTAAAAATATGGTTAAAAATAATACTACATAAAATAATAGTATCAAAATAAATTTTAAAATAAATATCATATAAGAAAATAAATTACATAAAATAATATACATATATTAATTTAAAATAAGAAATATGTAGGGAGTAAAAACTTGATGTAAGTAATAATATATATTAATGTGCAAAAAGTGAAACAAACTAAATATATGTGGATATTTGAAAGAAGTAAAGCATCTATATAGCAATAGGTATATATATATAAAATATAATGTTTAAAATTAAATAATATATGTACATTACGTACATACATATATGTACAATAAAACTAGTTTAAAGATAATAGTGAATAATAAAGCAATATATGTAAATATGAAAATATAAATATAATCAAATATAATAATATTAATAATACAAAGCGGTAATAATAATAATAGCAACAACAACAACAACAACAACAACAACAACAACAACAACAACAACAACAATAATAATAATAATAATAATAATAATAATAATAATAATGAAACATTCAGAAGGACTAATTCGCAATCAAGACTGAAATTTGAGAACCAAATCGAAAATAATACAAGGGTGCGGACCCTATTGAACACGCAGATAACCAAGAGGGGTCATAAGGGAAATTAATCCATCCCCAAAACGCAGTGCAGTGACGCGGAACGAAATGAGACAATATCAAAATGCAGGGGAAAAAATTAAAAAAAGATCGATTTAAAAAAACCTGAAGGTCAGAGGGACCAACTGCGCAAATAGGCCATTGAAGTGAAACACGCGGAT
This sequence comes from Gossypium raimondii, assembly GCF_025698545.1. NCBI lineage: Eukaryota > Viridiplantae > Streptophyta > Magnoliopsida > Malvales > Malvaceae > Gossypium > Gossypium raimondii. The sequence continues at coordinate 23,403,853 of NC_068565.1, forward strand.
CCTTCCCTCTGCTCGGGTCACTGCGCGGGTCATAGGCCTTTAAACGGCACTGTTTCTTTCGTTATATAAATTAAAATAAACCTAAAACTTAAAGCCCTCAGTCATTTTTTAAGAAAGAAAGAAAACCTAAAAGAAAAACTAGGCTTCTTGCGCCGCTCTGTATAACGGTCGTTCAGCCACTCTCCGATCTTTCGCCCAAGTCCGATTACGACGGAATGGGCACAAAATCTGGTTTCCAGGTAAGTTTCCCTTCTCTAAACTTGCTTTCTCTTTTATTTCTACACTAAAAAACGAACAAAAGAACCAAAGAAAAATAAGGGAAAATGAAGAAAGATCTAAAAATGACCTTACGGATTTTTTTGCCTTTTCTTTGAATATTCCCCTTTTTTTTGTATTCAATCCCCGTAAAAAAGGAAATACAAAGGTTTTCTGTTCTTTTAGCCTCCTTCGAAAAAATAGAATAATAGATAAAAATGAAAATAAGAGAAAAAATACAATTCGTTTCTATTCTCTGCTGTGTTTTGTTTGTTTGCGCGCATGTTCGATCGTATGGGGGCTGACATGGTGGCACGGAGGTGGCCGTATGGAGGCACACGTGGCTGGGGAGAACGGCGCTGTGTGGAGGGGAGCCTACAGGCTGTGGCACTGAGAATTTTGGAAACCCTAGGGGTTTCTGAAAATTTTCGTTTCGGGTTTCAATGTAATTGGGGCGGGGTATTTGGGCCATTTGGGTTTAATTTTTAATAGGCTCTGTTAATTTTGCTGTAGTCTGAACATGGACTTTTATTATGCTTGGTTTTTATTTTTTTATTACGGGCCAGGAAAATTTGGCCTATTACACAGCTAAAGGGAGTTTGAGTTGAATTTGAATAGAGTTGGTGGGGGAGTTGAGGAGAAATCAGTGGAGGGATTCAAGGAGGGATAAGTGGAGAGATTTTAGGAGAAAATCAGGGGATGTGAGGGGAGAGGAGAGGTGTGCCAAAATTGGAGTTTGTACCCAAGAAAATTCGGCTAGAAGGGAATTTATCTCATTTTTGGTATACTTTCATTTCGATTTTGTGTGGAGTTTTCACTCTCTTTGCTTGAAGAACGATGTGGTAAGGTGTTTTTGCATATTCTTTTGTCTCGTTCTGTTTGGTGTTGGCAACCTCTCTTTAGCTGAATAGTGCCTTTCCCCATTGTCTCTTTTTCTTTCTTTTCCAAGTAATTCTACTGGTGGCTAATCTATCTTCTCTCCTTTTTTATTCATTCTTTCTTTACCCTCTACCGAAACCTTTTCGTCATTTAAATCATTCTCTTCCTTTCTTGCTGATTTGATCTTCTTTTTCTACCCTCTTTGTGCCGACTTTTTCCTTGCTCTCTGCCAATTTTGTATACCATTCTTATTCTACGGTTTTATACTTTTGGTAAGTTAGTGTTCATTTTGACTTAAATTGTTTTAATAGATAATTGATATTAAGGGGTTCAACTGGATTACAGGTAATAAACCTGAGATCTAGTGACCAACGTTGTTCTGCTGAGTGAAGTGCTTAGGGATTCGGTTGTTCAATCAAGGTAAGTGACTGTCAATCAAGAAGTTATGTGTAATGAGTAGGATTCTTTTTAAATTCAATTGATATGTGATTAACCGAGTGTTACGGGTGAACATAGGTTCGAAAGTGTTCGAGGACTATCTGCGATCTTCTCGTAAATAGGTGTGTAAACACCCCACTATAACTGTAGAACGATAAAAGCCAAAAGGTAAAAATACTGTGTTTGAGACCACACAAGCATGCGATCGCTTGTGTGGTAAGCCAAACCCACGAACCTTGGGTGATAGACTGTAAAGGACTCCATGAGCATTTTCATGGGCTTATGTAACACCCTAAATTTTGGGCCTAGAAGTATTGGGCCTTGAGCAAGGGAACGGTTAGGAAACTGTCCACAAAAGTATGTTTACTTTAGTGGTTAGGGTCCTAAGAGGAGTTGGAAAAGTCCTGGGTTTAAACCTGGGCTTTAGCAAAAATTTTGGTTTCAAGTGGATAAAACCATGGATACTTGGATGTAGGCCTTTTAAATTATTGTGTTAAAAAATGTCATAAGGAAGCATGTGGTCTAGTGGTTGTGGCGTCATTGAGGTTACAAGGGAGCCAGGGTTCAAGTATCGGCTCTTGCATTTTATTTTGGTTTTTCTTTTAAAAGGAACCTGGACTTTGACCTTTAGACCTTTTAGTTAATTGAAGACAAAATGTGACACAAAAGAGCTTGTGGCAAGGAGGCAAGTGGCGTGTCGAGCTATTGAGGGGGGCTTGGGTTCGAATCTCATTGCAAGCAAAAAGTATATTTATTTTTCTAGCATGAGGCGGTAAGAGTTTGAGGTGGTTTCGAACTTTGTGGGGTGAGAATTTGAATGGGTCTTAGAGGTTGTTATGGAGGATATCGAGTAGGGATAAGGGGAGAGATTTGAGGAGATTTTCAAGGGGTTTGGAGGAGAAGAGTGTTGTAGCCGAATTGTGCAACTTCTATGTGCAAATTCGGCTAAGGGAACCCATTTGGTGCATTTTTTGGCAATTGCTTTCTTTTATGCTGATATGTTTTATTTTCTCTCTTCTATCGATAGTGTCAAATACTGCCATGACCTTTTTGGGTGTTTTTCCCGTTTCGGTTTTCTTTATTCTTTTCTCCCTATTTCCTATTTTTTCTTAATGTGAGCCGAATTCAAATTTTCTTTCTCCACCTTCATTCTTTCTCCCTTCTCTATCGATCAAACGTTTCAACCTACAAGTGTTTTGACGAATCATCTCTCCAACCTCTGAAGTGCCGAATCTGTTATTCTCTTGTAGGTTGATTGAGTTCAATTTTATCTGGTTAGCCGATTGTTAGGGATAAACCACAAGGGGGTGATATCAATTCATAATCAAACAGCTTGGGAAGTATAAGCCGATTCAGTCAAGGTTCTACACTCATGGGCTATTGCGTTTCTCTCCCTCTTCTTCTCTGTTTCCCTCTCTCTCCCCATCTCAACCGTCTTTCTTCAAGGCTCTTTTGTGTAGTAACCTTTCTGAAAGGGGGATCAGGAATGGTGCCAGCTAAGAATGGGCACGTAGACCCTGCCCCCAAATATAAGCAGCGTACAGCGTTAGCTGTTCAAGATTTTCTGTCGGGGTGCGGCAGGGTGGCTGCACCAATCTCTGGATCAAGTGGGCAACCACAACTGACTGATCTAGTCAAGGGAGAGGTAATCTGTTGGACAAAGTATATTTCGGTAGAGGCTGTTTTTGATAAGTTGATTGGGATTCGATTAACCCGATTGATAAGTGTTTAATGGATTGCCTTGATTGAATGTAGGTTGGCGTTCTCGTGGGTCTTTCACACCTTTCGCAATCAGGTGTGTATTTGTATGCAATATTCGATAATCGACTGAAAAGCCAAAAGTACGTGTTGTTACACTGCTATAACTCTAGATCGGAAAAATGCCGTAAAGTTAGAAATATGGCTATGATGCCACACGAGCGTGCGATCGTACGTGTGGTGAACCGAGCCTACGAACATCAGCGTTAGTTTGTGGAGGCCACCCGAGCATTTTTGTGGTCTTGGGCTATTCTGGGCTTCATTGGGCCAAAATGGGCTATGTGGGCCTAATGGGCTTGTGAGCCATACGAAGAAAATGTATGTGATGTGGTAAGTGTTGATGGACTGTGACGTTTGGATAGCTAGGGCCGTTATGGGCCTTGATGGGTCAAAATGGGCCGAATGGGCTTGTGGGCTTGTGGGCCCAGACGGGTAAAAACCTCGGTAAGTGATCATTGATAAGTTTGTTTATGAGGCTCGCAATGCCGTATGTGAATCTGGACTAAATGGGCCACACGAGCGTGTGGGCCCACTTGGGTCCAATAGCGGGTTTTGGGCCCATATACACTGTTCTGGCCGTGTAGGTTATTTGAGTCGCTCGAAGCGACGATAGACCTTTTAGGAGGTCGTAATAAATACTGAGACCCCAATATTTATAAAATAACTGTAATAACCTTATAGGGTAAAATAACCGTAATACCCCTATAGGGTAAAATCACCAAAAAACCCCCATAGGGTAAAATGACCGTGATGCCTCTGTAGGGTAAAATAACCGTAATACCCTCATAGGGTTAAATGATCGAAATACCCCTGTAAGGTAAAATGACCGTAATGCCTCTGGAGGGTAAATGACTATTTTACCTTTCGAGGGTAAATGACTGAATTGTGCTATGGTTTGATTGACTTAACTGTGAACGATATGATTGATTCTGAGCAAGGCATACTACATACACGACATACTGCATGGGGTTGGGATCTTGTATTGGAGGAAGTGATTGATATGTGAGGGTCGCATGAGACGACTGTGGACCTACCGATGGCTTTTACCCGATTATGTGATTGGTAGCTCTGCTACAATATTGGTTCGTGCCGCAACCGGTGCTACATAAGGAGTGTAGGGATGGGTGGGTTGATTTAATCCCCACAAGAGTGTAGGGTTGGACAGGAGATGGAGTGTAGGGTTGGTATGGGTATTTATACATTGCATGTACTGATTCTGATATTGAGATGAGCTTAGGCCCAGATATACGTGATATGTGCCATTTGATATGGGCTCAGGCCCAATCGAAGCTGATGGGGGCTAAGGCCCAATTGCCGCCATTACTGTATTGTGCTAAGGCCACACTGTACTGTTACTGTTAAATGGCTCAGGCCTAGACTGATTATGTTTCTTTAATAAGGGGATTACACACTGAGTTTTCATAAACTCACCCCGTTTTTAACCTTTCAGGTAATACCCAGCGTTAGACTATTCGGAGCTGCGAGGGACTCGGAGAGGGCCACACAACTGCACATGTTTTATTCTATTTTAATCAATTACTAAAGCAATTTGATTTTGATTTGGGTTGTAATAAGGCCTCTATAATTTCTGGATTCTAAATTTGGGATTTGATGTGATTTATATCTGCTAGAAGTAGAACACGGTTTTCCAAACCAATAACTGTTTTCTAACACTACGTTTTCGCAACTCAATTTTTAAAATATCAAGTTTTCGTAAATCATTTGTTTTAAACTAAGCTTCCGCAACATTAAGGTTTTAAAGGTAACAAATTTTCTGTAATAAACCTCGATTGAAAATAAACAAATGCGAACTGAGGTTTTCTACAAGTTTTAAATGGCAAGAAGTTTGAAATTTCAAGAAGGGTTTCCAATGAAACATGGTTTTCGAAAAACACTTCAATGTGACACGCCAGATTCGGGCCTAACTTTTAGGCCAGATTTAGGGTGTTACAACCTAGGCTGTAATGGGCCACGTTGGGCCGAAATGGGTCGTGTGGGCTCAATGGGCTCGTGGGCCCTATATGGATGAAATCCACGATTTGTGGCAAATACTGGACTGGGTTATGTAGATCTCATAGCCGTGGAAAAATTTGGGCTGAACAGGCCGCATGAGCGTGTGGGCCCACTGGGCCGAGTAATGGGCCTTGGGCCCATTTACATTGTTATGACCATTTAGGTTACTTGAGTCGCTCGAGGTGACTGCAGACCATTTGAGAGGTCAATATCTACACCGAGAGCCAAAAATAGGGTAAAATGACCGAAATACCCCCATAAGGTAACATGATCGAAATACCCCCAGAGAGTAAAATGATCAAAATACCGCCATAGGGTAAAATAACCTAAATACCCTCATAGGGTAAAACAACAGAAATACCCCCATAGGATAAAACGACTGAAATACCCCCATAGGGTAAAACGATCGAAATAACCCCATAGGCTAAAACGACCGAAATACCCCCAAAAGATAAAATGACCAAAATACCTCCAATGGGTAAAATGATCGAAATACCCCTGTAGGGTAAATTGATCGAAATACACTCATAAGGTAAAATAATCAAAATACCCCCATAGTGTAACATGACTGTTATACTCCTTGGAGATGAAATGACTGCGATGGCCTTATGTTATGTATGACTTATTTGCTCTATGATATGTATGACTATGATTAACCATGAAATTTTGCATACACGTATGATATCATGTCAAAATATATTGCATGGGGATGAGCTGTTATATTTGGAGGAAGTGTATCGTACTGATAAGGTTGCACAGGTCATCTAAGACGACTATGGACCTACTGATGGCTATATGCTGTTTATTTTACTGGCAGCTTTGCTGCAATACTATTTAGTGCCGCAACTGGTGCTGCTCTTGGTGTGTTTGGCTGCGTGGGTCGATTTTATCTCCACATGGTGTGTTTGGCGGGACAGAGTGGTGTGTAGAGGTTGGATTAGGTAGGACTTCTAACTGCATACCTGCACTAATTAATGATATTTTACTGTTACGACATCGATTAATGATATTACATATTGTTCAAAGCATGACTGATATCTGTTACTGTTATGGGCCAAGGCCTCACTGATACTATTACTGAAATTGGGCAAAGGCCCTACTAATTACTGGCATTGTGATGGGCTCAAGCCTAATCGATTATTGTTACGGGAAAGGGCTTAGGCCCATACTGAGCTGGACTGTTACTGTGATGGGCTCAGGCCCAAACTTCATTTATCTATTGTTTAATTGACTGTTTGCTTGTTAGAGAATTACACACTGAGTTTTTGTAAACTCACCCCTCTATTTAACTGTATAGGTAATCCCCAGTTGTAGGTGGGTCAGTGCTGCAAGGGACTCGATGATGGCCACACAACCGCATCAGCTTTTTTTTTTTAGCTTCTGATTTATAAGCAACTGAATTTGGATATTTTTATGTAAAAAGGCCCCTTTAAAGTTATAAACTTTAAATTGGGGTTTTTATTTAATTAGTTTGATATAAACTGCTAGTTGTAGAAAAATACTGGTTTTCAAAAGGTAACTGTTTTCAAAGACACAAGATTTAAACAAAAGAGTTTCAAAAGCTTCCGCGATTTTAGATCAACCTATTATAACAATAGCAGATAACAAGGCAGACGTTTTGGCTAGATGATTTATGTAAATAATAAAAGGGTTTTTTAAAACCTAGAAACAAATTTTTACCAACAAGTCCAATTTTCGAAAGGCACTTCAATGGGACATGCCAGATTCGACCATAACGTCTAGGCCGGGTTTGGGGTGTTACATTTAAGGAGGAAGTTTCTGGTAGTTTAATGATCTGCCATATTTGGTGGTTTATCCATAATTCTGTTTGGCAGCTTGTTTGCAATTATGGTGGCTTGACCAAATACATCTTTTCTGGTAGCTCGGCTGTAACATAGTGGCTTGACAACATATATATGATCTAGCAGTTTTAACTGCAATTCTGGTGGTACTGTCCACAATTATCTGTTGGTGTGATTTGGTTGGATAAGTTCTGGGGAACTCTATTTTTGTGTATAGTGGAGTTAGGTAGGATATTTTTTTTGAAAAATCTGCATTCTGATTTTCTGAAAAATACTGTATTGGCATAGTCATGCATTCCCCGTTATGTTTATATGATCGTTATGAAAATCTTTGTGATACTCTGATTTGATCACTCTGATTTGATCTGTTCTGGCTTTATGATTCTTACGAAATTCTCCACATTACTATGATTTATATATTGTGTTTTGTACGATCTCTATCTAAGTTTAGTTATACACTGAGCTTTATAGTTCACCCTTTGATTTTATCTTTGATTATTCAAGTAACCCCCTGACTTAGGACCGGATAGTATGTGGGAGCTCTAATTATTTTTGCACTTAATGTAAATATGGTAATTTTCATAATTATTAGTTTTGGAATTTTGTGTTTGTAATCTGTTTCTGAACTTGTTTTGGGTTTTTCGTTTAATATTGGTAATTGATATTTTCAAACATGAAACTGCAAAATCACTTAAGTCAACAAAATGAATTTCAGTTTTCAAAACTAAAACTCCGAAAATATTTTCCGCTACAAATTAAGTAATTTCTTAAGTGTTTCTGTAAATGCCAAATAGTTTTTTTATGTCTGTATGTCATTTTCTTATTTGCTAAATACTTACTAAAAATAGTTTTCCAAATGAGTCGATGTAAGTTATTCAGATTCAATCATAACTTCTAGGCCAGGTTTGGGGTGTTACAATCTTCATGAAATTCGTTATTATTCTTCTCACGTTCAACTTTGAATTAGCTCCACAATTTATTGTTTTCTTCAAATTGAGGTAATGTCTTGACTTATTATAATTAGATTAAGGTTACTATTTTTCTAATTCAAAATTTAATCGAATGTGTTAAGATATTTTAATATTTAAAGCTTTTTAATTAAATTTTGGTTTAACAATTGTAAAATATAGAATAATGAGTAAACCTACTATTTTTATTGATTTCTAATATATTTTTTACTAAATAGAAGGTATTTAAACTCAATTTGTTAGATCGGTATCCAATTTTAATGAATTTTGAGTTTCCCCTTTTGTGTGTTCATATAAGCTTAAATTTCCAAAAATCTTAAATTCGTGAGATTAGATAAAATTAAATATTTATATTTTTAATAATAGAGTAAATAATATGTTTAGAAACTTAATTAATTTTTAGGAACAAAAATTGAGTTAGGAAACCTTATATTTCGCTAAATGAGTTGATTTTTGTCTTGAAAATGGTTTAAGCTTTGGTTTTAAAGTGATTTATAACTCATTTTGATCTAATTAAAAGGTATTTGATCTTAATTTAACAAACCCTTCATGAATTTAAGCAAATTGAATGTTTTCCCCTTTTAAAAGATCACATAAGCTTGATTTTTTTTCGGAAAAAATAGATCGGTTGAATTGGATGAAATTGATGGTGTTGATATGTAATTAGATGATATTTAGGATGTATGAAGTTGAAATCTAAGCTTAGAAGTAAGATTTGAGTGGTTAAACACCTATTTCGGCAAAACTAGTTAAGTTTTCAGTATAGAGGTTGAGAGGCTTTGGTCTATAATTTTGGAATGATTTAATGGTGTTTGTTGCTGTTAGTAATGCCTTTGTAACGTGTTTGATGTTTATGAAAAGTGCCAATTCATTTGGGAGCCTCCACAAGCATGGACAAAGGCAAATTAAAGCTTACTTGAGCATGGTAGCTAAAGCAATGGTTGCTAAGGTGAGTGGTCTAATATACTGCATTTAAACTCTAGTACACATACTAAGGTAACATATGTGAATCCCCTGCTTAATTAATATGCGAACCTTGATTTCTCCTAGTGCAAACCATTGCAATTTTGTTTGAGTGCAAGGTATGCATGCTGTGCGATTTTAATGAGGCAGATGCATGAATTTAAAACGTGCATATAGTTATATGAATAAAATAGGCAGGCCGTAGCTATAAACCATGTTCTTGACGTGCTAAGTGTGTGTGAATTGTGCATTTAATTATTGTGTGTGTGTGAGCATAATATTAAAGGTGAGCTAATATACTAAAAATGTATGTGTATATATACAATATATATGCGTGGGTTTTGTTATATATATAATATATATATATATATATGCATTTATGAGTCTTGTTTTATATCATATATATCTATATGGATTTTGTAATGCTTGCAAACTAATAAAAAAATATAATGTGAACTCTTATAAGATACAAATTTTACTGATAATGTACATCTATGCATGCACGAACCAGTATGTGAATTATGAGCTCTACGATAATGCAAGTGTAGACATCCATTTTGTCCGAGTCCAATTAGAGGCCCATTTAAATTTTTGTTCTCTCTTGGGCAATTCAATGCCCACTCGATTTTGGTCAATTTAAGACCTTTTTTTCTTTCCTTTTTTGGGCATGACAAGGGTCCAAATTGTTATTATCATCACTACTACTACTATTAAATATTATTATTATTATTATTATTATTATTATTATTATTATTATCAATTTTTACAAATAAACAAGATTAAAAAATAATATATATACCTGAAATGAAATGAAAGAAAAAAAAGGAGGCTTTTCATATTTTTTTATTAAAAAAGGTAAAACAACAACAACAACAACAAACATTCTAGTTTCTTTCTTTTTTTCTTTTCTTTTTTTTCCATATACATATCTTGAGGGATCGGGTTTGGGCTCCAATGAAGGGGATGCCACCGAAACTTCGATCTTTCGCCCCTAGGAGCCCCAAAAATCCCGTTCTTTCCCTTCCCCTTTCTAAAATATTTTTTAAAAAAAAGGCTTGATCTTGGGAAAAGTTTTCATTTTTTTTAAAAAGAGAAAGTTTAGATTTTTAAAATAAAATTTGTCTTTTGTCATATTAAAGGAAAAGTTTAAAATTAAAAAAACGTTTTAATCTTTTTCAACTATTTCGAAACAAAGTTTTGATTTTTAAGAAAAAATAGTTATATTTTTTAAAAAAAGAGAAAGTTTAGATTTTAAAAATAAAAATTTGTTTTTTAGTCATTTTAAAGGAAAATTTAATTTTTTAAAACCAATTTTTGGTCTTTTTCAACTATTTCGAAATAAAATTTTGATTTTTAAGAAAAGTAGTGACTTTTTTTAAAGAAAAACTTGATTTTGCAAAAAAAAAAAAAAATCCGACCATGTACGTGACGACTCCACCACCAGAGACCAGAGAGACCAACATAGGAGGAAGGGAAAGAGAAAGAGGTTTTTTTTTTTTTTGGAAAAAATGAGGTTAAAAGGAAAGAATGAATATTTTATTTTCATTCATAGGAGCAAAAAATGGATAATTTATTCCCATCCCCTTACTTTTTAAATTTACAAAAATACCCTATTTTTTGCAGCACTGCCCTCACTCTCTGGCCTATTTACACCCGTAATCTTTTTGTTTATTCAAACATTAGATTTAATCCGAGATTTCAAAATTAAAAGCAAATTAATTGCTACACCAGTCCTCTGTCTTCCACATTTTTTATCTTTTAGTCCCAAAATCAAGTTATGTCATTTTGTTTCCATCTTTAATAAATTATTTACACTTATATCTTCCCTTTCATTTGCATTTATACCTTATATATTTAATTTCAATTATGCACTTTATTTTAATGTTTTATATTTATTCACACTTTTATAATTTTTATTTATTCTTATTTTGTCTTTATTTATTTTCATGTCCATTTATATATATATTTTTACACATTCCCTTACATACATTTTAATATTATTTATTTATGTTACTTTGATTCTTTTATTGTATTATGAATAGGGTGTATTATTGTTATTATCATCATCATCATGTCAATGTCTTATTTATTTATTTTATTTTTCTTTTTATTATTGCCATTTTGAAAGAGTTTTAACTTTTCATTAACTTTGGTCAATTTAATTAATTTTCATATTTTATAACTATTCGCTTTTAAAAGAGGGAACTTTAAGTCATTTTTCCATCCTATAATTGTTGACATGAAGTTAGTTAAGTAGGTGTTACATTTTAATGAAACCATAATGTTTTTACATTTTAATGAAACCATAAGGTTTTTACATTTTAAGGAAACCATAAGGTTTTTACATTTGAATTTAGGTTAGTTTTAAGATCGATCTACCATTTACCCTAGAAAATTATAAATAACATGTAAGATATTTTTAGGGTTTTAAACTAATTTTAAATACCGTATAAGATTCCTCTTTAGAATCGTAAATTAATATGTAAATATTCTTTAGGAGTTTATTCAAGATTAAAACTAAAGATTTTTGTAGGTGAATTGTAAATCATGAGTAGGTCATTCTAAGTATTTTATTTTAGAAACTTTTAAGAGAGCTAATAAATGTTATTTAAGATATATTTTTTAGGATTTTGACAATTTAAACCTTAGATAAAGAATTTTAAAGTAAGATAACTCACAAATCCGGCGTAGGATACCGTCAGAAGATCTTAATAGGTTCAACGTTATTAATTAAATCTTTTAAAAAAATAAAAGATCTAATAAATTGTAGATGGATTTTAATATTTCTCTTAATCCATTGGTAATTTCTAGTTTTTTTTAAAGAATTCTAAGATAGAATTAATTTTAAGAATTGAAGGTATTTTACTAGAATTATTTAGGTATCCTTTAGGGCTCCCGTTAAAAGTAAAAATCTCTAATTTAAGTTTCAAATTAGATAAGTTTGGTGAACACATGTGAATTGAGTTACAAGTAAACCGAAGACATTTTCTTTAGAGTATTTATTTAAGATTTCTATAAGATCTTAGCCTAAATTAAAACATTAATATGCTTAAATAAAAAAAATAGCTCCTAAGACCCCGTAGGACTATCCCCAGATAGGTGTTGTGGGGGTGCTATAACCTTTCCCACACGTAACTGTACTCCCGAACCTGAAATTTGGTGATGAGATCGAGTCTAGACTTTTAGGATATTTTGTAGTATTAATTCTAAACTTCCAGATGATAGGTGGCTAACCAACTTAGCCCTAATTGGTTAGTGGAGACTCTACGTTAATTTAGCCCCTCTATGTTTAGCTTTGCTTACTAGGTCCCCCATACCCCTATGTAGGCAACATTATGAAAACAAGCTTTGATTAGTGCAAAATTGTATTATTGTGAAATGCTTGGTGCGAGCTCAACTATTGTGCAAGCCAATTACATTTGTGTATTGTGTTATATTGTGAATCATGTTAACTTAGCGAATTATATTATTATGGCGAACTGTGTTAATTTGGTGGTTTGTATTAATATGGCGAACCGTATTAATTTTCCAAACTGTGTATTGTAGGGTTTTGAGCTATATTGTATGCTAAATAAAATATGCGAACAATGATTTATGTGAGCTATGTCATGAATGATATGTGAACTATATTATGTGTGTAATATATGTTGCGTAAAATTTATATTTTTTACAAACCATGCTCTATTGCGAATTATGAATTGTGAGTTGTGTTATAATGTGCGAGATCTGCTTAATTGCGAGCCCTATTATACTGAATATTGTGAATGCGTTGAAGAGATATGTTGGCATTGTGACTTTATGGAACCACTGAATATAGTTGGCATGCCATAAGATTGTGAGTACTCAGCCTCATTATTGTGATGGGCATTGTGCCCTGAGATAATGTTAGAGAGATAAAGAAATGTCAAGCATAGCTCCATTCAACGGATATAGTGTAGGGCTCTATGAGTCGAGAGGGTTGAAGAATGTGAGCATTCGTACTACACTTATACTGAAGATAGCATAGGGCTCTTTGAGTCCAAAAGTGAGGCATTATAAGGAGATCTTTTAATCCAATGCATGGTCATAGAGTCCACTTATAGTTGGTGATAGGGTCCCTAATATGTTTCATAATCACAAAAATGCCAATTTATCATTGTTTGAGATATATGAGCTACGATTTGGTATGAATGGATTATTATATTGAACGAACTGTTATATTGTATGAACTGTTATTTTATGCGAACTGCCTATTCTATGTGAACTGTTTAATTTGAGTGAATTGTTCTCTTGTGAGAGATGTGATAAAAAGTGAATCGTTTAAGTATGCTTATTTCACCTAACTTGACTAATGTGTTTATTTGTAGTATGTTTGAGCACTCACTGAGCTTCATAAGCTCACCCACTCTTTTTTATCATTGTAGTGATTTAGCTTGTGAAAAGGTAGGGAAGTGAGCCATCATAGTGATCCATAATGAGGCTATACCTTGGCATGTTAATATGTTTCCAAAACCAATTGAGGAAGGCAATATGAGACCAAATTATGGGATTTAGAATTAGAACTAGTTATAATTATTAGGTTATAATTGGACATTATGGACTCTTTAATTGGTTTAATTTGGAACTTTTATTACTGTTTCAGATAAATGATTGAATGGTAGATAGTGAATGCTTAATGAATGGTATGAGTAATTGTTTGACTAATTTGTAAGTGCAGGTTGAAGAGCTGCTGATTATTGAGGTAAGTCTTATATGTTTTATTTGTGATTTGGAAATTAATTATGAGTTTAGTTTGCATGAAATGTAAAATTGGACAAATTATGTAAATAGCAGGTGGCCTATGAACTAATTAAATAATTTGTTTAGTTTGCATGAAATGTAAAATTGGACAAATTATGTAAATAGTAGGTGGCCTATGTATTATACTATTTTCAACCTTGTGAAATGGTGTTTTCCAACATTTTACTACATTACTGTTTAGATTTAATAATTTGTTTTTAAATAAAATGGCTTCTAAAACCTTTTCAAATATATCCTTTTAAATACACTATCACTTGGATGAATGTTCAATTGAAGCTTTTAGAATATTTTCTTGTTAATAATTTAATTTACAAATTATGCTGATGACCTGATGATCAGAGTAGCGCAACGAAAGCATGAATTTAGGATTTTTCATATTTAAATGAATAATTATGTGAGGTGTGATTGATTGAATGATTTTTTTTTTGTGTTGTTCTGACCGAGAGTCACTTTGGTGGCTAATGTGACGTTCAAAATTCGAGTCGGACCGTCCTGACCAGGTTTGGGGTAGCACAATGTCGGACTCTTTCAGTCAAAGTAGGGAGTCATAAGGAGATCCATTATTCCAACAAAAAAGAACATGTGAATAAGATTGTGTTTTTCCAAAATATTATGTTTTATTGATTTAAGTTAACAGATAGTAGGTAACCGCGGACTAGGTTTTGCGTAAATGTGGCAAACCTAGTTCGCAGAACAGTAACCTTGATAACGCTCTTGTTTAACTTATGTTTTTGTACGTGCTAAGTGGTTTTCTAGTACATTCAATGAGTTTGTAAGAGCTCACACACTCTTTTCTAAACACTGCAAACAACTAGATAGCACGGTGCGTAGCGATGAAGTTTGTGATCCAGTAGGAGGCATAAACACTGAATAGGTGGTACAACGAACTATGGACTTAAAGGCAATGTGGGACTCCACTTGGGCATAGAAATACCTTTCACTTTGTTTACTTTGCTGATTAATCTAAGGCTTAGTTTTTTTTTATTTTTCTTTTATTTCAAGCTCGCGAACTGATAACTATATATATACCTGAATGTTAAGTATGTCAACTTCCTGTCGTTATGAAAATAATTCAAAACCATGTTTGACATTTCCTTAATTTATGAGTTCATGTCTATACATTTAATTTCTAATCAAAATGTTCGCCATAAGTTAATGCATGAATTAAACAAAACTGACTAATTTTCATAGAGTTTGCCAACGTTGTTGCGAAGCTACAAAGTTGTCAAACTATGCGAGGTGCGAACCCTAACGTTTAGCGAACTACCACCTACGAGCCCTTAATAAATTTTTAATGTGTGGAATAGGAGAGACTATGCGATACGAGTTTGTATACTCTAAACACAAAAGGATCGTTCGCGAGACCTACCCTGTTTTAGGAGATTTATTCCACGAAGACTAGAATCCGCGAGCTATGTAAGTTGCAAGCCCTAGAAGTAAGTTATTGTGTGATAGCAGTCTTCTACATATTTACATGTACGCATGAGTTCTCCTTTTGTTTACATGTCTTGCTACTGCGACATGTGAACCCCTTTGCCTGTGAAAGCTAGGTATTGTGAGTTAAAATCTTAAAGTTCACATGCCTCTTCTTGTTCATATAGTATGATGGCATGTTGGAGGTTCAGTTGAAGATGAAATAGAGAGTCACTCTGGTGGTTAATATAATTCTCAAATTTAGTTCGAACTGTACTGGTCTGGATTAAGGTGTTACATTTATTGGTATCAGAGCTAGGTTGGTTAATTTGTTAGGTTCACCAGATTCATGAGGTTCACGTGGTTTTTAAATTATTTGAAGTAATAAGTATGATTGTTTGTTGTTGGGGTAGGATTGGGAAAAGCATATTACCTTGGTTCAACTGTTTCTTTTGCAGGATGATGCCTTGGATCACTTTCCGTTACTCATATTCTTAGTGGTTGTGCTAAAAAATGTGATGTGCGAGCTAAGCTCATAGATGAGTTTTTGGCAAACTATGCTCGTATTTATATTGTCAAGCATAGGGCGCATTGTAAATGCTTACTTTTCTCGCTTAAACTTGTGTCTTATGTATGTTTACTGTTAGTAAAATACCTCCCAGAAGAGTAAACGCAAACGTGAACCATGGTGATGGAGCTGTGAATCCTCCCGAGGGTGACAGGACTTCGGCGTCACCTGTGTGACGTCGCAGGGAAAATGTACTAGATTAGAGTGTCAAACTTCTGGTAAAAAATATGACCGGGGCTTTCCAACGTATCGCTATTACCAATGCTACTGTTGTCGATCGAGGATTGCCACTAGAGTGCCTCCAAGCTCTGGGTATTAAGGAGTTTAGTAGTGTTAGGGGAGCTGATCTTACTAAGGCAGAGTATTGGCTTGAGGTTATTGAAAATATCCTTGAGAAAATGGCCTGTACCGAGGAAGAAGAGTTGGGATGTACCATGTCCTTACTCACTAACGAAACCCATCGCTGGTGGAATACTGTGAAGTAGGGAACTGCTGCGAATCGCTTACCTTAGAACTTCTTCTTAAAAGTACTTAAGAAGAAAGTCATGGATGAAAAGTATACGGAAGCTCGCAAGTGTGAATTTATCAATCTGGTGTAAGGCGAAATGTCAGTCAAGGAGTACGAGGTAAAATTTGTGTGACTCAACCAGTACGCTACTGAGATGGTTTTTTTGGAAATGAATCATTGCAAAAGGTTTCACTTTGGGTTGCATCGTGACATTCAAATTTATCTGGTAGCCCATGACGAGGAAAGCTTTGATGAGTTGGTTGAAAAGGTGAAGGTTCTTAAGGAGATAAGGACAGAGGCTCAGTGAACTATAACGGGGTCTAAGAAATGAATGTTTGGATAGTCTGGACGAATGACCAAGAGAGATCACGGATCACATAACTGTGGAAGAAACATTAGACACAACTTTTGATCAGATCAGTCGTGGTAGCAAGGTAACACCAATGTTGGAAATGGCGTCTCGTCCAGATCGCCAAGTTGACCGCTCTGTGAACATTGTGTTTGCAACTATCCTGGGGAAAAATTATAGGAGTTGCTAGACAGAGGTTTCATTTGACCAAGTGTATCACCTTGGAGATTGCCAGTTTTGTTCGTGAAAAAAAAGAATGGTAGCTTGAGGATGTATATCGACTATAGATAGTTAAACAAACTGAGTATAAAAAAGTACCCATTGCCACATGTTGATGACTTGTTCGACCAAATGTGAGGTGCCACAATGTTTTCAAAAACAGACTTGCGATCAGAGTATTATCAGCTTAAGGTTATGGAGTCAGATGTTTTGAAGACCACATTTAGAACAAGGTATGAGCACTATGAATTTCTGGTCATGCCCTTTAGTTTAACTAATGCACCTGTTGCGTTCATGGGCTTGATGAATTGAGTGTTCCATGAGTATTTTGATCAAATATGTGGTAGTCTTCATATATGACATCTTGGTGTACTCGCAAATTGAGGAAGAGCATGATGTTCACCTGCGAACTGTGTTACAGATCTTGCGAGAGAAGAAAATGTTTGTGAAACTCAGCAATTGTGAATTTTGGCTAAGGGAGTTAGCATTCTTAGGTCATGTAGTTTCAGCATAGAGAGTTCGTGTAAACCCAAAAAAGATTGAGGCAATTTTTGAGTGGAGACCACCAAAGAGTGTTACCAAAGTGTAAAGCTTTCTAGGGTTAGCAAGATATTATCATAGGTTTGATGAAGGGTTCTCCACCATA
The DNA here is from genome assembly GCF_025698545.1 of Gossypium raimondii. NCBI lineage: Eukaryota > Viridiplantae > Streptophyta > Magnoliopsida > Malvales > Malvaceae > Gossypium > Gossypium raimondii. The sequence continues at coordinate 23,421,411 of NC_068565.1, forward strand.
GCGACACCCTCAACGAAAATGCTACAAAAGGATGTGGAGTTTGCATGGGTAGATGAAAGACAAAAAAAATTTCAAACAACTTAAGGAAATACTCATTAAAGAACCTATATTGATTCAACTTGATGTTGGAAAGGACTTTATAGTTTACAGTGATGCTTTGTACATAGGACTTGGCTATGTCCTAGTGCAAGAAGGCAGGGTAGAGGCTTATGCCTCTAGATAGCTGAAGTCTTATGAGCAAAATTACTCAACCCATGATTTGGAGTTAGCATTAGTAGTGTCTGCACTCAAAATCTTGCAACACTACTTGTATGGTGAGCTATGTACCATCTATACAAACCAGAAGAGCCTCAAGTATCTTCTCATGCAGAAAGAGCTAAACTTACGATTTCGGTGGATAGAACTGCTAAAGGACTATGATTGTGTGATAGAATATCATTCTGGAAAAGCTAACGTGGTTGTGGATGCCTTAAGTAGGAAGTCGATGAGTGAACTACGAGCTCTATTCGGATGTTTAAGTGTGACAAGTGATGGGGGACTGTTGGCAAAATTGCAAGTAAAACCTACCTTCTCACATCAAATAAAAGAGAAGCAAGTAACGAATAAGGACTTAGTGAGGTGGGTTCACAAAATAAAGTAGGGGCTTTAGGTAGACTTGACACTAAATGAAGAATGGATACTTTGTTTCCATGGAAGACTCTGCGTAGCCTATGATGAAGAGCTTAGACATGCAATCCTTATTGAAGCTCACAATAGCCCTTATGCAATGTACCCAAGAAGCAATAAGATGTACCGTGACCTTCGCGAACTATACTAGTGGCTTTGGTTGAAGCGAGATGTCACAGACTTTATGGCAAAGTGCCTAATTTGTCAAAAGGTGAAAGCAGAGCATCAATTTCCCTCAGGCTTGTTGCAAAAACTCAAAATTCTAGACTAGAAGTGGGAAAGGATCACCATGGACTTTGTTTCGGGCTTGGCTCTAACTTCAACAAAGAAGGATACAATATGGGTGATTGTGGATCTACTTATAAAGAGTTCACACTTCCTGGCAGTTCACACAAATTATACCTTGAAAAAACTAGTTAAATTGTACATCACAGAGATAGTGAGACTCTATGGTGTCCTAGTCTCCATTACCTCCGACCGAGATCCTTGATTCACTTTGAGATTTTGGAAATTTCTGCAAGAAGCTTTGGGTTCAAAACTTAACTTCAGTACTATTTATAATCCGCAAACAGATGGTCAATTGGAGAAGATACCACAAGTACTTGACGACATGGTGCAAAGTTGTGTGTTAGTGTTCATGGGAAGTTGGGAATGCTATCTGCCATTAGCGGAGTTCCTATATAGTAATAGTTATCAAGCAAGCATCCAAATGGCACCCTTTGAAGTGTTGTATGAAAAAAAGTGTAGAACCCCTTTGTGTTGGGTAGAACTAGATGAAAAACGGGTAGTTGGACTAGAATTGCTTCACGAAATAGAGGAAAGGGTAAATATGATATGCAAACGACTAAAAACTGATTCAGATAGATAAAAATCCTACGTTGACTTAAAATGATGAGACATTGAATACTGAGTAAGAGAGCAAGTGTTTTTAAAGGTCTTACCATTGAAAAAGGTTTTGAGGTTTGGACGAAAAGGGAAATTAAGCCCGAAATTCATCGGTCCTAACAAAGTGGTTGAAAAGATTGGTCCAATGGCCTATGTAACAGCTCGATTTTAGCTAAATCGAAATAGTGGTTTTGAAACCATAAATCCGAAGTCATAAAATTATTTTAATATTATTTTTGGTATTTACAGTATGTGAATTAATATGTGTGAAAGTTTCGTATGAAAACTTTATCGTTTGTGTGCTCAATTTGCTAAAAGGACTTAATCACGTAAAATGAAAAAGTGACTTCCTAATTGTTAAATTGCTATTTATGTGGGGCCCTTATGTAGTAATTTAGCCATTGAACATTAGCATGAACGGTAATGGACTTAAATTATATGATTTTTATGTTTATTTATAAAGGTTAAAAAGGTAAAATGCCTTTTATAATATATTAACTAAAATAAAACATTAAAGAAACACATGCATATTCATCTTTATTTGCCAAAACTTGAAGAACAAAGAAGAAATTTTTGTTGTTTTAGGTTCGACACTTTGAAGCTTTAAATTAGGTATGTTATTTGCTCGGTTTTTCATAATTTTTACGTTTTTGAGATCGTTGCTTTGAATACTAGCTAGCCCATGCTTGAATTTTTGAATTGGTTGTGGATTTTTTGATTTGCCATTGATGAGAGCTTGTTGTTTTTGTTGTTTGATGATGAAAAATAAAAATATATTGTTAGATTGTTATGTTTAATTAAGCGTTTTTTCTTTGTAAAAATGTGTATTAAGGATTAAATTGTGAATTTTGTAAATTGAGGGGTGAAAATATGAAATAAATAAAAGAAATGGGCTGCTAGGGACCTTAGTGAAATTTAGCTATGCTTGGGTGTGGTGAAATTTTGAATATTTTGTGTTTTGTGATATAGGGACTAAATTGTGAAAAATGTAAAATGTTAGGGGCTAAAGTGCAATTTTCCCAACTATGTGTTTTTGAACGAAATTGAATGAATTTATGATTAAACAAGTCAAATTTATATTAATTTAGATCAAGAAAAGAGGAAATCGAATTTGGATCGGGGAAAATCAAAAGTTATCGAAGAGTCATTCCAGTCCGTTCGTCTCAGTACGAGGTAAGTTCAAAAGTAAATAAATGTTGTAAATTTTGAATGTATATGTTTTAAATATGCCGAATTGGTATATATGTATTTGACATATTGTCAAATTGTTATAAGCATGGTGTGACTTGTATCGAGCTTATGATTGAATGACATAATTTGTACTACCTATGTGGTTAACCTTGATAGCTGAATAAGCAATGAATGAATTTGCTAAGTGTGTATAAATTTTGACATGATGATTAGCCTATAATGTTATTATGGGTAATTCTGCATTGGAGTTTATTATAGCTATGGTTATTTTTATGGTGACTTGCGCATATTTCAATAAAGCTAAATGTACATAGAATTATGTTATAATTTTAGTTAAGGTTTTATAAGTTAATGATTATATAACCATGTGATACTGATTGGTATGGTTATTAATGTGCTTAGTTTATAAAATGAAACATACATAGTTTTAATTTAAGTGTTCGAATATCATGGATTTAATGGCCATATTGTTTTAAAAAAATGTTTGCTTGATTCATTGTTTGGATTGGTTCATGCTTAAGGTATACAATAATTGTGATTCATGATTAGTACTGAATTATTGATTCGGTAAACATATTTAGATATGGCTTTGACATTAGGAAATTCACGCATGGTATAATGGTAATTAAAGCATGTTTGGTCATGTTTTTATATCACCAATGCCACATAAATGAATGAAAAGTTTAGTAGTGAAATATGGTTCGTTTGACGTTTAATTTGTACATGTGCAAAAGCTTTATAATAATAGGTTTGATATTCAACTAATGGAATAGTTATTTTGTTATATGTTCTGTATATGATATGTTTCGATATCTACTAGAATATGTTTTAATTATACAATGTTATGATTGTTATGATTTCAAGACTCGATATTTGATTAAGTTACGAGCATTGATGTGATTGAATTTTGAGTTGTTAAATGTAATGATTATCTGTATGAACTGTGATATGATCGGTAATGCCCCGTAACAATCTATGATGTTTTCCATATATACATGCTAAGGAAGTACCATGCGTACCCATCCCATGTAGTAACAGTGAATGAAATTGAGGTGTGACCCTAGCTTATGATGAGAAACCAATTGAAATTATAACTCACGAGGAAAAACTCTTGTGAAACAAAAGAATTCTTTTAGTCAAAGTGTTGTGGCAAAACCACAAAACCAACAAAGTCACATTAGAGACAAAAGAAGTGATGAAACATCAGTATCGTTATCTATTCTGACATATGTAATTTCGAGGAAGAAATTTCTTAAGAGGGGGAGAGTTGTAACATCTCGGAATAGGGCCTAAGAGTTTGGGGCTTGATGAGCTGGGGTCGTTAGTGGGCCTGGCAAGCTACGAATGTTAGTTTTGGTCGAGAGTAAAAGTAATGTTCTCAACTGTGGAAAAAAGTTAAAATAAGGAGTAAAAACCGGAAATTATACCAAAGTTAGAAAGTCAACTTATTTTTCCTTTTCACAACACCACTCATGCACGTAATTCTTTCCTACACCCACTAGGGCATCCTAAGAACATCAAAACACCTAGTGCCTATAAATGAAACTATTTTAATTAAAAATTCCATATTCTTTTGAACGACAGAAATCTCTCAAACTTCTTTATCGATTACTTCTTTCTATTGCTGTCAAGTTTCTAGGAAAACAAGGACCTAGAACTTAGCCCTTAGGATCAAATGTAAGACTTTGTTTCTCTATTGGGTTAGATGTTTGGAAGTAATTAAGAAAGTTCGTAACAAAGGAAACTAGGTTCGCTAAAAGACTAGCATGTACGAACCAAGCTTCGTTTGTGTTTATGTAAGATTTTTAATGTGCTTCCACTGTTAGTGACTTGTGTATGTTTGTGAAATTGCGAACCTAGTAGAACAGTCTACAAGAAAAGACAAGGGAAAGGCAAAGCATGTTTAAACTTGTATGTGCAAACCATAGTGTTAATCAGGAGCTTAAGGCTTTATTCTAAGTTCTGAGCGTAAGTCTTCTCTAAACTTTGTTTTATGATTGTGTTTAAATATGTGTTTTTATGAACAGTGATATGCGAGTTAGTTATGAATAGCGTTTTGCGAGATCCTCATGATTTGCGAGCTCGATGCCTAAATAAATGTATTGACACTATAATGTTTTGTAATTGTTGGATATAATGGCATGCCATAGGATTGTCAGTACTCACCTTTGTGCTTTTTGATTTGGGTAAGAGGCTCTGGGAAAGGTTAGGAGAAATAAGGGAATGACGAGGTGGTGTGATTGAGAGTGTTAGCTTAATGCTACACTTATAGGATATGTCAGACTCGTTGAGTCAAAGTGGGGAGTCATAAGGAGATTCATTTATCCAAAAGAAAAGAACATGTGAATAAGATTGTGCTTTTCCAAAATATAATGTTTTACTGATTTAAGTTAACTAACAGCAGGTAACTGTGAACCAGGCTTTACATAAATATGGCGAGCCCAATTCGTAGAATAGTAACCCTGATAATGCTTTCGATTAACTTATGTTTCTGTACATGCTATGTAGTTTTCCTGTACATTCACTGAGGTTGCAAGAGCTCACACACTCTTTTCCTAAACACTACAGACAGCTAACTCACACGATGCTTAGCGGCAAAGCGAGTGATTCAGGCAAGGCATAAACACTAATTAGGTGGTACAAACAAACACTAGAATTAAGGACAATGGACACTACTTGGGCATATAAATACCTTTCTTTCTATTGACTTCGCTAGTTGATCTAAGACTTAGTTTTTTCTATGTTTTCTTTTATTTCAAGCTCACGAACCGATAAAAATATATATATACATGAATGTTAAGTATGTCAATTTCTTGTGGGTATGAAAATAATTCGAAACCATGTTTGACGTTTCCTTAACTTAAGAGTTCATGTCCAAGTATTTGATTTCTAATCAAAATTTTTGCCATAAGTTAAAGTATGAATTAAATAAAACTTACTAATTTTCATGTTTTCCAAAGTTGCTGTGAAGCAACAAAGTTGTCGAATTGTGCAAGGTACGAACCCTAATGTTTAGCGAACTGCCACCTACAAACCCTTAATAAATTTTGATGTGCTTAATAGGAGAGACCCTATGATATGAGTTTGCAGACTCTAAACACAAAAAGATCATTCATGAGTCCTACCCTATTTTAGAAGACTTATTCCGCGAAGACTAGAATTCGTAAGTTGTGTGAGTTGCGAGCCCTAGAAGTAAGTTACTGTTTGATAGCAGTTTTCTGCATGTGTACATGTACGCATGAGTTCTCCTTTTTTTTACATGTCTTTCTTCTACAACATGCGAACCCCTTACTGTTCAGATGGTATGATGGTGTGTTGGAGGTATGGTGGGAGATGAAATAAAGAGTCACTCCAGTGGCTAATCTAACATTCTGTGTTGGGGTTGAACTGTTCTGGTCGGGATTGGCGTGTTACATTTATAGTGTTAATCAGCGGTTGATATCCCAAGATAATATTCAATAAAATATTATAGAAACCTCTTGGAAAATAACTTGGAAGCTACTGTTGAATCAAAATCAGCGTAACCCGAAAGAATTTCTTAGGTTTTTAAAATGTGTAACATCTAAACTTTCATTTAACTATCATCAAGTTGTTGTATTTCAAGCAATCACCACAAGGTTTACTGATGACACTTCCAAGTCTAGGCAGTCCTCAAATAGCTGTATGAGACTATGAAAAAAAAATCTTTTGAAACTTTTTAGTTAACATGACTCAATTATCTATGCCATAAATCAAGTTCATTCATGGTGAACACATTACAATTTCATTCTTCATAAGTCTACAATAATTATCATAAGATAGAGCACCTTTTATTACGCATTTTCCTTTTGTGTTCTTGAACTCACAACCATCATTAGTAAAGCTCACGATATACCCATCGTTGCACAATTAACTTACACTGATAAAATTTTCTTAAAGACCTTTGATGAGATGTACATTCTCAAGCTTCGAAAGGCCACCTACTTTCAGCACCCATTTTCCAATGATCCTCCTTTTGTGACCATCTCTAAAGGTAAAATTTTTGACACCATATTCATCTAGATCTTTTAGAAAATCTTCATTTCTGGTTGTGTGCCTCAAACACCAATTTATCATAATGCTAGACTTATTTAGTGACTACCTTCAGAGATGTGTAACCAACCAGCAAACTCTTTTCACCTTTTTTAACCAAAATCTACCTTGATTGTTGTTGTTTCATCCCAAACCTTGTTAGAGCAACCCTTACACTAAGATTAAAATTCTTGAAATCTTCTAAAAGTTTATAGCAATAGGGTCTTATATGACCCTCGTTTCCATACTAGTGACACAAACATTTTTTTACCTCCTACAACTTGAATTTATCATGGTAGAAGCACCCTCGTTTTCCTTGAAGGAAGTAATGAAAAACACCAGTGTTCATACCATCTTTTGGATGACTAAGACAATTATTAACATGTTCAAATCTTCATATGGCGAAAATCCCATCCAATTTTGCACTTTGTCCTCTAAACTTTTCAAGAGTCACCTTGGCTTCATCTAACTCCTTGTTGACCTTGTCCATAGTGTGATTCTTTTCAAGAACTTCTTTTTCTAGAGATTCTTTTTCACTATTGAGAATTAACACTTTTTCATTTAGATTTTTTGTTCATTTCACACATCAATTCCATTTTCTTCAGTAAGTGAAAATATGCATGTTTGATAGAGCCCTCACCACTATCACTTTTGTCTTCATCATCAACTATGAGAGTAAATGCCATATAGTTATTTATTTCTTCCTTTAAACCCGACACATCATCATCAATATCTTTATCACTTCTAGTGGTGACCAAATTTTACTGTTTTTTCTTAGTATTCGCACATTCGGTTTGAATGTGTCCAGACCCTTTACATTTGTAACATTGCATGGATTTCCTTCTCAACGACACATATTCACCTTTTGTTTGAGTTTTCTTGGCATGTTCTTCTTCACAACCATCGGTGACCATTTTCTTTTAAGAGAAACATTTCAAAGTTTTGTTAAAATATTTAGAAAGCAGCGATATCTATTCCTTGATCTCTTCCTTGACTTTTATAGTTTGTATTTCTATTGCAACAGTATTTTCAACATCAAAAGCCATATTCGGTTTCACCTTGTCCTATTTAGCTTCTAGTAGATTCAGTTCAAAAGTTAGAAGGGAGTCAATCAGCTTCTCTAACCTGAGCGTAGTAATGTCTTTGGCTTTTCAATCGTTGTCACCTTATGATACGACCCACCTCAGTGATGAGTCGATTCGTATTTGTGTTGCCCGATTGTTTACGACGAAGTAAGGAACAGATGGATGGTTAGTTAGTAAAATTGGTGAAATAGGCTCAATATGGTTTATAAACAACAAAGTTCATAGATGGATAAATTGGATGTGTTCGGATATGAGTTCAGATATGGTAAAAATGATGGAAAGTAACGGCTCAAAATACAAGCAAGAACCAACACTAGTAAGTGTCGACCCAACACTTATAAGTATTTGAGAAAGGTTGAAAATTCATTCACAACCTTGACCCACTATCTAGAAAGATAGGGACCTCGGTATAGGGTTTGAACGACACACTTGCTAAAGTGATAAGTTCGGGATAAAACAAAAAATGGATTGACGCCACTAGCTTTGTAAATAAGCCAACAAGTCTTTGTACAAAATCAGAGAAAAGTAGTTCTCACCAAATGAATAGAGTTTCATTCAAAGATGTCCAAAAAGTTCCATTACGAAGTCCGATTTCACCTATTTATAGTGCTAAAATAGAGTAGCCACAAGCATTCATCTTAATGTGCTAATTAAAAGCTGAAATAAAGTTCAAGTCTCTTGGCATTCTTGAACCAATTAACTCCATCATTGAATTCACTTCAATTCAGTTGAATGAATGTCCTTGAATGCTTGAAAGATGACTCTTGAATTGTCCCTTGGCTAGCCAAATAGACACCAGCTCCTTAATGGTGTTTTGAATGCTTGATTTATTCTTTTAAAAAAGCAAAAATAGCTGGTAGAAGAAAGGGTTGTTGCTGAATTTTAAAGAGTATATAATGCTCTTTAAAACTTCCTTAAATGATGTATAAAACCCCTTTTGTAATAGCTCCTTCTTTTGTATTCAAATAGCACTTGAAAAGTCACTTCAATTAAGTTGTAACAGCCTTGAAATGTAACGGTTGTAAGCTGAAGAAACTCTTGTAATAACACATTAAAATGAACTCATTAAGCATATTAAACACTAATTAAACATATCAAGGATAAATACTTAACTTAAGTAAATGAACTAAACATATGCATTAATTATTCCAAAGAACTAGTTAATTAAAGAAGCAAGAATAAATAAACTTAACTCATGCCTCAATAAATAATTCTAGAAACTAGATTAATTAAGAGAAACACTTAATAAATAAAGTTAAAAAAAAACACTTATTAATTAAGCTAAGATGAGTTGAATAAATATCCAGCAACTCATTTATTAAACTAAAGATGAGTTTATTAAAATTTTAGTTCAACTTGCAATAAAATGCAAGTGAGGCCTATTGGGTTTATCCTTTCATGATGAATAGATTCGGCTTCTTGTTCATCCCAAACTCGATCCACATAGCTTGCCAATGCATCTTTAAAGTTCTTAGCTCGTAACCTAGTTATAGGCCCTTGTGGCAGTTTAATGAATTCAGTAAAAACATCCTGGGCTGAGGTCGTATCACCTTAATAGTGAATTGTTTTGGTAGTGACCGTGGAACCTTTTACACAATTTTGGTCACAAAAAATCATTTGCCAACACAAAAAGCCTTCTTAGAGATATCACAAAAGTGAGCGTAGAATTCAAATGGTTTCTTCCTTATTCATTTTTAAATTCTCAAACTTGGTAGTCAGTATTTGTAGCTTTGACATCCTTACAACAACTTTTCCTTCATGTTTATTTTGAAGAATTGTCAAAGCTTCTTCGGTAGTCTCAGACATTGATATAACCTTGAATTTCTCCATATCCACGTCACTAAAAATGTCATTTAATGCCTTGGAAATTTTGGTAGCAAGACTTATTTCTTCGGTAGACTGTGCCTTTTCTTTTGAGCGACTACTTCCATCTGTTCCAGTAACTTTTGGTCGGGTCCAACCTTCTTTAATGGTTCCTAAGTAGCACCAGCATAGACATAATGAATGCTTTCAAACGTTCTTTCTAATAGGCATAGTTTGACGAGTCTGCTAGAAGCGGAGCTCGAGATACTGAACTTCCTTCTCTGATTGGTTTCATAACTTAAAACTGATCACTAGATTACCTTCAAGAACCTTATGAATCCATGTTTTGATGCCAATTAAAAAAAGATTAGTTGGCAATAATGGAACACTAAACTTTACTAATGTTTGTTGCAACATTAAATAGAACGAGAATTGAACTTGTAAAAGGAATAAGTAAGAGGAAGAAGAAACAAAAAACCAAGCTTTGTTGCCACAGTGCAAACACAACGGTCCTATGTTTGTGGAGCCTCGCTCAAGTTATACTCTTATTTAATCAACCGCAACAGTTCATCTCTATCAGTTAAAGCCCATAACCCCTTTACAAGCTAAGTTCATACAGTCCTAATAGAAAACAATATCACATTCAACATTCATTAAAGATAACTCCCAACTTCACTCAAGAGAGTTGATCAACAATCAATAAAGAATATGAAATGCTCAACACATGAACAAGAAGCAAAGGTTGGTTGCAAAAATGCTTAAGAATTTTGTAGCTTTCCAACTCTTCAGGTTGTGTAGCACCAAGGGAATTAAACACCTATTTACAGTGTCAATTAGTAGCTTGATACCACAAAAAATCCCTTGGATAAATCTTATAAAAATCTTTTGGTCAACCCTTCATCTAACTAAGGTTATATGAATAAGGACTCAACCCTTATCCAATAGACTCTGGGCTTCATCAAGAGAGTCGGTTAAAGAGTTAAAGTGTAATGGCCCAAATTTAAGGTCATCAGAATAGTGGTTTCATAACCAAAAATTTGATTTAAAGAGAAAATTATTATTAATTTTTAAGATTTATCGAGTGATTAGATATAAGTATTAGAGTATTGATAAGAAATTTTATTGATTGCATGCCTAAAATGCCTATTAGGACTTAATTGCAAAAGTGGGTAAATATGAATTTTAGATGATAAATGATTTATTTGAAGTGCATAATCAAAGTAGAGGTCCTTAAATAGTAATTAGACCATAAAATTTCCATGGACAAAAATGGACATGCATAGATAAAAATAACTAAAGTTTTAATGAAGGGTATTTTAGTAAATGAATAATAAAAAGAATAAAAAGGGAAAAAGATGGCAAAAATATCATCTTCTCCATAGCTTGCTGCTGAATTCGGAAAGACACCATAGCTAGGGTTTTCACACTTTTTCAAGCTCATAGTAAGTGATTCTAAGTCCCGTTTTTAATGCTTTTTACGTTTTTGAGATCCCGGTAGCTAAATTCAGCTTATTCTAGCAATAATTTAACCTAGGGTTTATATTTGGAAAAATACTCATAGGTGAAAAGTGTTTATTTTTATGTTTTATGATAGAACATGAAGCTAGAAATTATGTTAAACAACTTTTGCGATCCAATTTTAAGCGAAAACGAGTAAGTTGACATAATCGGTAAAAATCCCTAATGTACATAAGTAAGTGTTAGAGTGAGAATTTGATGTTGTCATAGAAGAGAAAAATGTTCAGCATGTTATATAACATAAGAATATGAGATGAAGTTTAATTTTTGAACTTTGGGGCAAAAGCGTAATTATGCAAAAGTTTAGGGACGAAATTGTAATTTTGCCAAAGTTAGAGTCAAGGGTTATTTTAATGAATGTGAGTATTAAATAAGTTAAATTTGCTATTATTGATCAAGAAGAATGGAATTCAAGGTTAGATCGAGGAAAGAATAAAGTTGAAGACTAAATTGATAAGTTTGGCTATATTTGCTACCAAGGTAAGTTTACGGTAAATAAATACAATATTTTAATAATTATTATTATTAATGCTGCTAATTTCCAGAAATTATTTATTTATTTCATGAATTTATTTGATATTGACTCAAGTATTAGATCATAGAGAATTGATATTAAAAAGCCCCGTTGAAACATTAGGAGTGTATTGGATACAAATGTCATGACATTTGGGTAAAGAGATCCCATGTAAGACCATGTTTGGGACATGATATTGGCATCATTAAAGTTATGAGAGGTTCCATGTAAGACCATGTCTGGGACATGGTGTTGGCACCAAGATGAGAGGTCCCCCGTAAGACCATGTCTGAGACATGGCATGGGCACCGATATGAGAACTCCCATGTAAGACCGTATCTGGGATATGGCATGGGCACCGATATGAGAACACCCATGTAAGACCATATCTGAGATATGGCTTTGGCAGTACATGAAACATCTCATGTAAGACCATGTCTGGGACATGGCTTTGGCATGTTATTATCAGAAAGAGACCCAAGTATCCTTATTATTCCAATGTGGTTCAACTGGCTAGTAAACAAATTATGTTCCATGAAAGTTCAGGTAAAAGCATAAATAGAAAATTCAGGTGAGTTATAAGAGTTAAGAACATATTATGTTATCAATTTAGAACCAGTATTTCAGCAAGAGAAGAGTAAGTTATAATCATGAGTTATCTAAGTAAACAAGTGAATGAGTAAGAGATCAAGTAAAGAGGAAATTAAAGATTATGTTACTTGGTTATTATTATTTGTGTTTAATGTTGCTATTTATTTACTTGTAAACTTACTAAGCAATATGCTTAATTTGTTTATTTTCTTTTTATATAGCATTAATAATCAAAGTCGAGGATCCTAAAGACGTCGGAGATCATCCACACTATCAACCACAACGACTCGGTATTTTATTATGAACTATGTTTGAACTATGGCATGTATAGGGACTTATTTATTTTGAATGTCGTATTATAATTTTGCTAAAGAATGATGTGTAAATATCTAATGATGAATGGATGTCAAAATGACCAAGTATGCAGGTTTTTGTTGTTATACATGTCTATGTGATAAATTATGCATAGAAATCATGAAAGAGTAATAATTTGCAAAGAAACAGATTTCAAACAGCAACAGTGACGTGATTTTGAAAAATCACTTAGGATAGTATAAAATGAATTAGAGGGTGTATGATATATAGAATGAAATCTTGTTGAGTCTATTTTCATGGAAAAATAACGGTTTAGAAAAATGAATTTTATATTTTGAGATATGTGAATTTTAATGAGACAGGGTCAGAACTGTTTTTGGAGTCCCCTGTTCTGAGTTTAGAAAATCACTAAAAATTGTAAAAAAATATTTATGAGTTTTAATTTATATGTATAGATTCCTTATTGAGTCTATTTTTTTAGAAACAAGTGATAACACCATATAAAAATCTTACAATGAGAAAACTTATTTTTAGTGGCAAGAGATCAGGACAGTCAAGTGGTGAAACAGGGGAGACTTTAACTAATAAACTGTACTAATTTACTAAACAAAAAATTCTGAAAAATTTATGGTAAGAAGATATGTGAATCTAGTTTCAGTGAAAATATACGGATTTAAAGTTTGAGTTCTGTAGCTCGAGTTATAAATGATTTAGTGACTGCTGCATGAGTGGACAGCTTTATCATAAATAGTGAGATAAATTTTAAAAGCAAATTTTTATGCCCCGAACTAATAAGTTAAGTAAAGTAATGCCTCGAGCTCGACTCCGGCTATGGTCTTGGGTAAGGGGTGTTACATAAAGAGTCCTAATCGAACACCAACTGTTGTTTTGTTAAACATGCTAGTGTTTTTTAGGCTAAAAACATCAAACATCCTTGAGGTTAAAACATCCATGACCAGAGTAGAAATTTGTTCTCGTTCTAATTGATCATGGATCCAACAAGACAAAAACTGAAACAAAAATAAAAAATATATAAATGTTACAGTAAAACTAATTTATGATGGTTAGAATTAATGAATTTGGTGTAAAAATAGAATACAAAATATACCTTTCATGATTTGAATACAACCATGGGCTTTTGTGAATATAACGCCTATATATTTTACCTAAGCGTAGTACTTGAATTTAATATGTTGACTTGATATGCATATTTATGTGGGTTTATCTTGAGAAGTACAAAGCATGACATACCTTTGTAGCATCATACTCAAATGTTGATACAATGTCATTCCTTTCAAAAGCGTATAGTTGTAATATAGTTAATTATTTTATCTTAAAATATAAAATAACAGATAATAAGGTACCCAATTTAATTCAATCTTATGATGAATCTTTTGTCACTATATCTCCCTTTTAATCATATTCCATAAATGAATTTTATCACCACATACAATATTACTCCAACCAAAATTTATTACCTTAAATTATTTCACCTACATGTACATATATAGGATGGAATTAGATGAGTTCAATTTTGCAAATTTATTGAATAATAAAGATCAATGAATTTATAAAGTGTAGTTAAAAATGAGATCGAGCGATCAACTTCTTTAGTTGTTTGGGACAAACAAATTTCATCTTTTCATAAATCTATTTGACTATTTCGTTTAAAGAAAACTTAGATAAAGTTAATATTACGATGAATTAAAAATAATTAAATACAAAATTAATTTTAAAGTTTTTAATCATATTCTAATATTTTTTGTCTTATTTCGACTTCAATGTTTGAGTGTTTTAAATTATGAATTATTTTCAGTAATTCATTAAATTTCGACAGTATCTTCAATTCCACAAAATCAATAAATAAAATGAAAAACCTTATATAGTAATAGAAAAAAGCATTGGAATCGTAAATATCGATAAAAAGGAAAAGTTACATACGTAATTTATATTTATGAAGGCATTTTGTACACAATATTTTTCGTGAAAAATATTTTCATCAACTTGTGTGCCTCAACTAAAAAACATTGGACTTTAAAATCTTTTTTAATAGTGCTACATAATTCTCCATGACTAAAAAATGTGATTTTGGTGGAAGATTCCAACATTTACGATTGTTTGTCCTTGAAATTTATCTATTGTGAAAGCAAAATATATGACAAATTACCTTTTAGTCATTCCAAATGGAAGACTAACTTTTATTGTTGGAATCAATGGGATACAATGTAAGAAAGCTCGAGTCCCACAAATTGCATAGTCGTCATTATCTAGAAAAATGAAAAATTAATCTTATTCCATTACAAAATCGAAGTTTTTTTTTTTTTGTGATAATTAAATTAATCTTGATAAATTTATAATAATCAAAATTTAACTATTTTTTCATTTCACTATTGGTGTAATGTCCATAAATTTTTTATATTAATTTTACGATGTTTCAGATTAAATTGATAGAAATACTCTGAAATGCACAAGGCAATTCGCATAATACAATAAACAACATGAGGGCCAATATTCTCTACGGTACATCGGCTATGTCCAAAAGAGTCCGACACATTTTACCAAGCAATTCTATAATGATAAAAAACAATTTATAGACACGTTCAAAACCAACTTAAATTAATTTCACAAAATAAATTTTAAGAATTCATGCATTTAAATTAACCACAATAAAAGTTAACAGAAATTTAGAGATCACAAACTTTAATTCCAAGTGTCGTTGCTTAGAAGTGAGGAATTCTCAATGACCTTCACTTTTGACGATTCGCCTACCCTTTTCACTTCAATGTGGAAAAACGTATGAATTTATTAAAACTAAATCTAAATTATTAATTTCTTTGCAACTAATCTAATTTTAATCTTAAAATATATTTAATTATTCTAAGGCAAATCATATATATAAGGATATAAATTTGAAAAGATTGCTTAGGTTTCATAGTGATATGTATGCCAAGTAGCATCCTAACTTGAAGACTTGTTTATCCTTTTAGGTTGAAGTTGATAAGTTGAGAGACTGTTGTTATTGAAATATATTACACTTTATAAATATTAATATTTCATTAAAAATGATACTATAATTTCGTTTACAAAATAAAACATTTAATAAAAAATTATTCTCTTTTATATGTTAAAATCTTACAACCTTTCATTGATTTTATTTATTTATTAATATTTTATAATTATTGACTAACTTTCTTTTACTATATTTCATTGATTCCTTTTAAAACTAATTGATACTATAATTACCTTGATTTATATATATTTATATATATTAGTACCATAATTTCTCTCACAATTAAATGCAATTTATATGTATCTCACCCTCAAAACTTTTACATAAACCTTAAGTAGCGACATCCTACCCTTATATATATACAAAGGCAAATTCGAAATACAACTTAGGGGTGAACTTATATTAGTATTGTCGACTACATGTTTTTTATTATTAATTTTCATGTATTATTATTTAATAATTAAAGTATACATATATACTTATGATTTAAATATGAATAAAATTAAAGTTTAACCTTATAACCTTTATAATTGCATTGTGCTTTCAATTTCTAATAAGTAAAACCAACATATCATAATCCAATATCTAGTATGATCTTCTACCATCTACAAAAAAAGAAACCAAAATTAAAATATAATTTTTGCATATAAAAATCATATGATCTAAAATACAAAAAAAAAAAAAGGAAAAGAGAAAGAGAAATCACTCACCTACTTGAACAATATGGGCATTTTAAATTGTAATCTCATTTCTTTCATATCACAGAAATCATCAATAATTGAATCATCATCAAAGGTCTATGGAATTTCTCTTTCAATGTATGTGATCATGTAACTCCCCAAATAATCATCTTCCATTTTATTTTGAAGTTTTGTATTCACAATCTTCATAGCAGAAAATGCACTCTCAATAGTAGCTGTTGAAATAGGAAGAGTCGATACAAGTCGAATTAATTTATCAACAAGCGAGTAAATGACTAACTTTCTTGTTTTTGTCAACTTTTACATAATTTATGAATTGAGGAAAAATTCTACAAAGTTGTATATTGACGAATATCAAGCTCAAAGTGTTCTAGTTGACATCTCAAATGCAACTTCTCTTGCTCTGAAAAGTCTTCAGGATAGAATCTCTCTATAAGCCTACAAATATTATCGATATTGAAAGATTTGTAGTAATCCCGAGGATCCAAACTGAACAAAGCATAAACAATTCGACCATATCTTCTTTAAACTTCTTATTCAATTCTTGCAATTGAGAGTCAATTGTAGCATGAAAGTGATGCTCCATTGTAATTGGATCATTCTCGACTTGAAGTATAAAGAGCATTCATATCAAGAACATCTATTCCATGCTTCTCACAAAAAGATTTCACTTTTTCAAACAAAAGATCCCACACATCTTCTCTTAATCTTTGAATCAAATTTTTTTGTTATAGAACCAAGATGCATGACATTCACAATATATTGAGAATTACATTGCAAAGCTTGACAAAGATCATGAGTAATTTCCATGATATCAATCATAATGTGTAAAACGAACACAAATTCAAATGATGTAATAACATCATAAGCTGCATTTGAATCTCCTCGTTGAGCATAGGTTTCCGCATCAAAGATTATGTTTTTTTAAAACTGAACAAGTAGCTTCAAACATAATCTTTAAACTTCGAAGAGAGCTCAAATGGAAACTCCACCTAGTATCCCCAAATTGCTTTAAAGTGCCTATTTGGTTCAATCCTTTACCAGTTTCCAATTTATCAATGGAAAGAAGCCTTTCAATTCCAGCTACTTGATTAGCTTGTAACTAATCATGTCTTTCGCAAGAAGAACCAACTATACTGACAACAAAGTTAACTTTGAAAAAATTGATAAATTGTAATAACCTCTCGAGATGTTGCTACTAAAGCCAATTGAAGATGATAAGCAAAACAATATATGTAATAAGCATATGGACACTCATTAGAGCCAAAAGCTTGCAACCTAGACTGTTCTCCACACATATTACTAGCTCCATCATATCCCTAACCAAAAATATCTCATACACTAAGATCGTGTTGAAGAAGAACATCAAATATTGTCTGTTTCAAACTTAATGAGGTGGTGTTAGAAACATGAACAAGATTAAAAAAATATTCCTTTACAAAACCAACTTTATCCACAAACCTTAAAATAATGGCCATTTGTTCCCTTTTAGATTCATCCCTCGCTTCGTCAACAATAATGCAAAATTTTGATTCACCAATTTCCTCACAAATTGTAGGTCCCTAAAATTTTAATTTTTGAATTGTTAAAAATTGTCAAATGTGATTAATCTGATTTAGTGGTTAAGTGTTGTGAATAGTGTATGAGAGGTTTTGAGTTTGAATCCTTGTCCCTTTAAATTTTATTAATTTTTTCCCAACCCCTGACTTTGGATATTAGAGTTATATAATATCTTCGCTCAACTGATGATAAAAAGAGTCTGTTGGTTTAGTGTCAAGGCTTTAGCTTACCATTTGATCTTATATTCCAATCCTTGAGCGTGCAAACAATAATTATTTTTGCTTCCCAATGAGTGTGCCACACATGTTGGAGTAGTTAGATGATTAGTTTAATTTAAAATTCTTTTATACATTATCCCAATTTTTTCTTGTTCTACTGTCTCATTTTCCCTCATTCCCTTTCTTTACGTCAGTTGTATACTATTAAAGAAATTGTTTTGATTTCTTCCTTTTCTTAAATTTTTTTGTTCTTCTATTCCTGTTTCTATTTTGATACTTCATTCTTTTTCCACACTGTCAAGCATTGTGCTGGTTGTAAGTAATTGTTGTTTAGCTATAGTTGTGTATCTTTCTCCTTGAATCATTTAGGTATGCTTTTTGGGTCAATTGTTCGATTAAGAACTCATGTTTTTGTCTTTTCGTTAGAAGAAGACCATGAGGGGTACGAGATCCCTCCAGCAAATTAAGGGATTCGTTTGGCTATTGCTTCGTTCAAGGGTAAGTGAAGTATGATTCATTTAGAGGTGACTCATTTGGTTAAGGCTTTTTGTTTGCGATTGTGACTGAAATTTGTTCTGGTGGTTTGACCACACATATTTGATTTGGCAACTTATCTGCATTTTTCTGAAATGAGAAACACACTCACTTATAGGTGTGTGCAGTTAGATTGGGACTCGATACCCTCATTGGTGTGTAGGGATGGTCGGAGATGGTGTGTAGCAGATGGGGGTAGGATCTATATCTATTTCTAAATCTTAATATGTATGTGATTTTACATCTGTGTCTGATTATGAAAATGCATCTAATTTTGTATCTAAGTTGAAACTGCATGCTTATCTGATATTTTGTATGCATCTGATATACGGTTGGGTTGAGTTATCCACTGAGCTGGTTAGCTCACCCTTTTGTATGTTTCTTTTTATCAACAAACTTGGGATCGGATGACACACGTGAACTCAGAATCAATTTCTGTTTAAAACGATTTAAATGAACATTTTGTCTTAATTTGGACTTTTTCAAACTTTTGGATTACGTTTTTATTATTTTGGACTTTGTTTTCGCTTTGTGGACTGTTGTTATAGATTTGGTGCTTTGATATTCCTATCTACAAAACTATTTGTTTACAAGTCAAACCATGGTTTTCAAAACTTCTTAACTTAGAAAATTCCGCTGCAAATCAAAATGATCACTTAAATGGTTTTCTATAATAATATAAATGGTTTTAGTGAAGATTTCTCCCTAAAACTAGAAAACGAATTATCAAATTTGGCACTGCTTTACCTTACGATTTCAAATTGAATATCTGGGTTTTCTGGGTTTCAAACGAGTTGGTGTAACTTTTTCTAGATTCAACCATAATGTCCAGGTCGAGTGTGGGGTGTTATATTTGGCAATATTAGAGCCAGGTTTAAAACTCGGGCTATGATTTTTGAGTTCAAAATTTGTATGAAAAGTGTTTTAAATAACTTTTATTTTTAATAATTCTAAAAATTGAGTTTATAAAATTGAATATTGGTCTTCGGCGTTGATCCTGTAAGTACTTCTACTTTAGCTATACTTGATAATCTAGTAAATATTTTAGTGCTAGAATTGCTTTACTTTAGCTACAGATTGTGACAACTCTGTAAAAACTTTTGATAAAAATTTAGACTTAGGGTTTTCAATAATAAACCTAAGCTAATGCATAAAAATCTTAAATGTATATACTTAAGCTTAATGAGTACACGAGAAACACATAGACGTGGTACCTGAGGGTGCGATGGGAGTCGTAGAGGCGCTCAAGCTGAGCCATCATATATACTCAAAATGCCCAATTTACAAAGGAGTGAGACAATAGGGACACCTACTACAGAGACTGAGTCCTAGACCTAGACTGTAGGGGACAACGCACTGTCCTGAGCTATGTTAAGGGTACTTTACAGGGTCACTGGGGTCCAAATTGGATCTGAGAGTTGAGGGTCAGTAACAGACTGACTCTGGTTGAATGGAGTAGAATTACTTAGGGGTGTTGCTAGGAACACCCCAACTATGGCTGAGTATTTCTTGGAGGCCACCGAAAGGATTATGAACGGCTTGACTGCACCCCTAAGTAAAAATTGAAGGGTGTGATATCTTTGCTTCATGATGAGGCATACTAGTTGTGGAAATTGGTTGAGGAAGGCACCCAGCTTGAGCGAGTGATTTGGCTTTGTTTCGGATCAGCTTCTAGAAAAAGTGTGTGGGGCGAGATATATCAAGGCCCATACACTTAAGTTCATTGGGTTGACTAAGGGCAAGAGATATATGG
Source organism: Gossypium raimondii (assembly GCF_025698545.1). Lineage (NCBI taxonomy): Eukaryota > Viridiplantae > Streptophyta > Magnoliopsida > Malvales > Malvaceae > Gossypium > Gossypium raimondii. The sequence continues at coordinate 23,441,805 of NC_068565.1, forward strand.
CCGAGTATGATGTCGAATTCCTGTGACTAAGCAGGTATGCTCAGAGTTTGGTAGAGACAGACTATGATAATAGTATCCGATTTGGGGATGGGCTGAAGTATGATATGAAGGTGTTGGTAGCTCCACAACAGCAGTAAGTCTTCGAAACTTTAGTGGAGAAGGAAAGATAATTGATGAGATTAAGCGTGTGGAGCATAAGAGGATGGATCAGAAAAAAGGTAGGAATAAGAATAAGAAGGATTCAGGTCTTTCGAGTTTAGCTCAACAACCTAAGAAACGGGTCAGGTTTGATAGGCTTTAGAAGGTTGAGGCTCTGGTTGGTACTATTGGGATTCAAGTTTGTGGGGATTGCGGTAAATATCATCCAGGCAAGTGTTAGAGAAGGTTGGAAGCTTGTTTTCATGCGATTCTATAGAGCACCGTATTTAAGGATTGTTCGTATAGAGTATATCATATGCAAGCTCTATTTTAGGGTCCGCTTTAGCCATAGAAGGTAGTACAACAACCATCTAGGGGCTATGGTCAAGCTAAAGGTGGTAATGGTTTGGGTCATAGCAGAGGGCATCGAGTAGAGTTGCTAATCAGACTAAGGTGAGGCAGTCTGCATTAGTGTATATGGATAGGCGCCGCGAGGATAGAAATGTGGTCGATGTGATAGCCGTTACATTTTTTATCCATTGTCTTCCTTACTTCGCATTGATTGATATTGGTTTGACACATTCATATGTAGCTATTTATGTTTCTGTTAATTTTAAAATTCCTATTGATAGTACTTCTAGTGAGATTTTTGTGATTATTCCGTTAGGTCAGTCAGTGCAAGTCAATAAGGTGTATAGGAGCTGTCTGTTAGAGATACAAGGGATTGTATTCCATGATGATCTAATGGAGTTACCTTTTAGGGAGTTTACTTTGATTCTGGGCAAGTGTTGGCTGGTGGAGTATCAAGTTAATTTGGATTGTGCAATGAAGAGGGTATCTTTGAAAATCGAGGATGGTGTAGAGATTGTTATGGTAGGTGAGCGTTGAGATTATCTCTCTAATGTAATCTCCGCTTTGATAGCTAAAAGGCAAGTTCGAAAGGGGTGTGAGACATTCTTGAGTTGTGTGTATGACTCGAGTACTGCAGTTTCTGCTATTGAGAGCATTCGAACAATTAGAGAATTTTTGAAATTCTTTCCTAAGGAATTGTCGGGGTTACCACTAGATAGAAAAATCAAGTTCGAATTTGAGGTATTACCTAAAACAGCTTCGGTGTCCATCACTCCCTACCGCATGGCACCGAAGGAGCTTATGGAACTAAAGGCTCAACTTCAGAAACTTCTTGATAGAGTGTTTATCAGACCTAGTGTGTCTCCTTGTGAGCACTAGTACTCTTAGTTAAAAATAAATATGGTATTATTAAGATGTGTGTGGATTACCAATAGTTGAATAAGTTGACGATAAAGAGTAATTACTCACTTTCGAGGATTGATGATATGTTTGACCAATTCCGTGGGGCATCAGGTTTCTTCAAGATTGACCTTCGTTCTGGGTAACATCAGTTAAAGTTAAAAGAAGTTGATGTGCTTAAGATTGCTTTTAGGACTCATTATGGGCATTACAAGTTCCTCGTCATGCCTTTCAGCTTGATACAAACTCCAGCTGGGTTTATGGGTCTCATGAATAGGGTGTTTTAGCCATATTTATATCAGCTTTTTATGGTGTTCATCAAAGACATTTTGGTGTACTCTAAGACAGAGGTTGATCATGATGAGCATTTTAGAGTGGTTTTGCAAATTCTCCATGAAAAGAAGTTCTACGCTAAGTTGAGCAAATGCAAGTTCTGGTTAAGAGAAGTTACTTTTCTGAGACACGTGGTTTCACCGAGGGTACCCATATGGACCCTAAAAAAATTGATTTTGTACTTGAGTGCAAAAAGCCTAGGAATGTGCCTAAGATCAGGAGTTTTATAGTTTAGCGGGTTACTATCAGAGATTTGTAGATGGGTTATCGCTTATCATAGCTCCTTTGACTAAGTTTTTTTGTAAGAATGCACCTTTTGTGTAGACCGATGAGCAGCAATCGAGCTTTGAGAAGCTGAAATCTGTTTTGACTCAGGCACCTAATTTTCATATAGCCTAAATCTAGTAAAGAGTTTGTTATGTATAGTGATGCATCTCTCACAGGTTTGGGTTGTGTAATGATCCAAGAGGGTGGTGGCTTACACATTTAAATAGCTTAAGTCGTATGAAGGCAACTATCTGATGCACGATCTTGAGTTGGCTGGGATTGTCTTCACATTAATAATCTGAAGGCACTTCCTATTTGGTGAGAGGTGTATCATCTACACTGATCAGAAAAGCCTCAAGTACCTCCTCACTCAGAAGGAGTTGAATCTTAGGCAACATAGTGGATTGAGTTACTTTAGGACTACGATTGTGTCATTGAGTATCATCATGGTAAGGCAAATATTGTGGTCAATGCTCTTAGTCAGAGATCGATGTTAGATTTGAGGATGATGTTTGCTCACCTAAGTCTATTTTAGGATAGTGGTTTGTTAGTCGAGTTGCAAGTTAAGCTGACTTGGATTGATCAGATTCGGGGTTAACAATTTTTGGATGACTCTCTGGTTGTCCGGGTTCAGCAGGTTGAGGAGGGTAAAACTTCTAATTTTGGGTTTAATAATGAAGGGGTGTTGTGCTTCAGAGGTTGGGTTTATGTACTAAATAACACTGAGTTGAGGTAGTTTATCTTGCGAGAAGCACATAGTAGCCCTTATGCTACGCTCCCTAGTGGGAATAAAAGGTACCGTGATCTCTTGGAGTTGTTGGTGACCTAATTTGAATCATGAGGTAATTGATTTTGTTTCTCGTTGTTTGATGTGTCAGCCAGTTAAGGCTAAGCACCAACTACATTCAGGTTTGCTTCAACCCGTTAAGTTTCCTGTGTGGAAATGGGAACGAGTGACTATGAACTTTGTTAGTGGGTTACCCTTGACACCCACTAAGAAGGATTCTGTTTGGGTCATCATAGATCATTGATTAAATCTACTCATTTTCTTTCGATTAGGACCGATTATTCTCTACAAAATCTAGTGAAGTTGTATATTTCTGATATTGTTAGACTTTATGGGGTTCCAATGTTTACCATTGCAGATCGAGACCCTCGATTTATGTCTTGATTTTAGAAAAAATTGCAGGAGGCCTTGGGTCTTGGTTAGACTTCAGTACTACATTTCATCTATAGACTGATGGGTTATCCGAAAGGTGATTGAGGTATTGAAGGATATATTATGGAGTTATGTTATTGACTTCCGTGGTAGTTGGGAAGACTTTCTGCCACTGGTTTAATTTACTTATAATAATAGCTTTCAGTTCAATATTCAGATGGCACCATATGAGGCTCTTTACGGATGTAAGTGTCGCACTCCCTTGTGTTGGACCGAGTTAGGTGAGAGGAGGATTATGGATCTAAATTCAGATTCTGAGACTGAGGATAAGGTTAAATTGATTTGGGATTGTCTTGAGGCAGCTTCTGATAGACATATCAAGTTTTTCTTAAGGTATCTTCATGGAAGAAGGTTCTTTGGTTTGGACGTAAGGGCAAGTTGAGCCTCTAGGTTCATTTGGCCTTATCGGGGTTTGAGACGATTTGGGTTGGTCACCTATCAATTAGAGTTGCCTCCGAAATTAAACCATGTACATGATGTTTTTCACATATCTATGTTAAGACAGTATCGATCTGATCCATCTCATATTATGTCTGTTGTAGAAATTGAGGTAAGGTCAGATTTGACTTTCAAGGAAGAACCAGTTTAGATTCTGGATTGAGAGCTGAAGGTCTTAAGAAAAAAGACTATTCCATTAGTTAAGGTTCTGTAGCGGAATCATTGTAAAGAAGAAGCCACATGGGAACCAGAGGACTCAATTCGACAACAATACCAACATCTGTTTGAGTTAGGTAAATTTCGAGGCCAAAATTTCTTTTAGGGGGGACAGTTGTAATGCCCAAAAATTTTAGTTTTTGAATTGTTAAAGATTGTCAAATGTGATTAATCTAATTCAGTTGTTAAGGGTAATGAGTAGTGTTTGAAAGGTTTTAGGTTTGAATCCTCGTCCCATTATTTTTTTTAATTTTTGCCCAACCCCTGACTTTGGATATTTGAGTTATATATTATTTTCGCTCAACTGATGACAGAATGAGTTTGTTGATTTAGTGGTAAGGCTTCAGCTTATCCTTTGGTCCTGTGTTCGAATCCCTGAGCATGCAAACGGTAATAATTTTTACTTCTCAATAAGTGTGCCACACATGTTGGATTAGTTGGATAGAATTGAAATTTTAAAGGAAAGCTGATTAAGTTAGTGTACATGATTTAGTGGCATCTAATGGAGAGGTGGTTAGTGTAATTTAAAATTCCTTTTGAAATTATCCCCAAATCTTTTTCCCAAATTCTTCCACATTTGTTGTCCCCTTTTTCCTCATTCACTTTCTTCACGTTAGTTTTATACTACCAAAGAAAATTTTCTAGTTTCTTCATTTTTCTAAATTTTTTCATTCTTCTTCTGCTCCTATTTCTAATTCGATAATCCATTCTCTTTTCCACACTATCAAGTGTTGTGCAGGTTGGTAAGTAGTTGTTGTTTCGCTTTAGTTATGTATCTTTTTCCCTGAATTTTTTAGGAATACTTTATGGGCCAGTTGTTCGATTAAGAACTGATCATTTTGTCTTTTCATTAGGAGAAGGCCGTGAGGCGTACGACGTCCCTCCAACGAACTGAAGGGCTCGTTTGGCTATTGTTTCTTTCAAGGGAAGTGAAATCTGCTTTGTTTAGGGGTTGACTCATTTGGTTAAGGCTTTTTGTTTGTGGTTGTGGTCGAATTAGTGGCTTAAATTTAGTAAATTGGTGCTAAAGAATTGGTTTTAATCGTCGTTCTAGGTACTGGATTTCTCACTGTTGGGATTGCTTCAAAAAATAATAAGGTGTGTTGGTTGTTGGGCCATAGGGCCACAGGAACGTGTTGACCCATTTTCTAAAATTTTTTCTTAGAGCCATAGTGATGTGTGATTCATATTTAGCCACTATGTAGGGTCCGTCCTGTAGAAAAATGACTCTGAAACATGAAATCCGATATACTGCTATTGTATGTAATATGGATATGGTTTGTGAAATATTTATATGATTTGTCATCAAATAATTCTATTAGCACATTTTGATGTGGAAAACATTTATGACATATGTGCATTTGATGTCTATTAGTATGTACATGTGGACTAGGGTGGGATAATGATGTGACGGAGGAAGTGTTTGCCGTTTAATAATTTTCCTTATCTAATAGTTTAAACCACATATATCTATTTTGGTGGCTTGACCGATTGTATCTGATCTGGCAATTTGCCTGTATTATTTTGAAAAGTGACATGCTCACTTATAAGTGTGTGTGATTGGATTGGTACTTGTTACCTTAATTGGTGTGTAGGGATGGTCAGAAATGATGTATAGCGGATATGGGTACGATCTATATCTATTTCTGAATATGAATATGTATCTCATTTTGAATCTGTGTCTGATTATGAAATATGCATCTGATTCTGTATGTGAGTTACAACTATATCTGAGTATTAAGAGACAACATCCAAGTATTAATTGAGTTGCAATAGTCTAGAAATATTAAAATAAGAATTAAGCACACATAATTAAGCATAATATCCAAGTATTTATTATGTAACAATAGAAATCAAAAGACAAAATTCATCATAGGGTTCATCTCTTCTAGGTATTTAGAAAGTTAGTTCATAATCGCAAATAAAGAAATCTCAAAAACAATATAACCACAAGAAATAAAGAAACACATAATAAACTTCAAAGGAATCAAAATGAGATCTTCAATCTTGATGGAAATCTACTTCAAAGTCGACTTCAATGGTGTTTTTCGAGTTGTTTTCTTCAATATTCTCTGACGGTTTTTTTTCTATCTTCTTTTTTTTTCATTTAAGGGTATTAGAATGCCTGAAAAACCTAAAAATTACATTTTTCCGTGTGTTTGGAGTGTAGTTTATGAAATCAACATGGTCTGGCACATGCTCATGTTGCTCACACAGCCGTGTGCCCAGCCTGAATGGGAGAGTCCATCCCGTCTGGCCCTTGTGCCTTGCTCCTATTTTCTGGTTTTCACTCGTTTTTCGCTTCTTTTGCTCCCAAATGCTCTCCTAAGTATAAAAAAACATGAATTTAAAGGATTAGGAGCATAAAATTCACCATTTTAAATCAAATAATCATCCAAAAACGCATTAAGAACGGGATTAAAACATTTTACTTTTATCACTTATCAAATATCCCTACACTTAGCTATTTACTTGTCCTCAAACAAAATCCTCAACCCACATTAAAATTAACTTTCTCAATTTTTCATTTTCATTAATAATGTTTGAAGATAATTCGCAAAGAATCATGCATTAGAAATTCAACCAAAAGGATTGTAACATCCCGAAATAAGGCCTAAACAGAAAGTGGTTGCGAAACCACAAATCTGAGATAGAAAAGTTTATTGTGATTAATTTTTATGATTTACCGATTGATTGGATGCATGTGTTAGAATACCGATAAGAAATTTCAGTGATTGCATGTCTGAATTGCATATTAGGGTTTAATTGCAAAAGTGGGTAAATATGAGCTTTAGATGATAAAGGATTTAATAGAAGTGCATAATTGAAGAAGAGGTCCTTAAATGGTAATTAAGCCATTAGATTTTCATGGACAAAAATGGACATGCATAGATAGAAATAACTAAAGTTTTAATGAAGGGCATTTTAGTCATTTGGTAATAAAAAGAATTAAAAGGGAAAAAGATGGCAAAATCTGCTTATCTTCTTCCATAAGGGCTGAAACTTCAAGGGTCTCCATAGCTAGGGTTTTTCCACTTTCTCAAGCTCATAATCAAGAGGAACGAAATCCAGAGTTAGACTGGGGAAAGAAAAAGGTTGAGGACTAAGTTGCTAGATTTGAACGTATTTTGTACCGAGGTAAGCTTACGGTAAATAAATGCAATATTTCAATAATTATTATTAATGTTGTTATTTTCCAGCAGTTATGTACTTATTTCATGAAATTATTTAATGTTGACTCAAGTATGAGATGATAGAGAATCAGTGTTAAAAAGTCCCATTGAAATATTAAGAATGTATCGGATACAAATGTCATGACATTAGGGGGATGAGAACGCATGTAAAACCATGTCCAGACATGGCATTGGCATTATTGAGGTTATGAGAGGTCCCACATAAGACCATGTCTGGGACATGGCGGTGGTACTGAGATGAGAGGTCCCCCGTAAAACTGTGTCTGGGACATGGCATGGGCACCGATATGAGAACTCTCATGTAAGACCATACCTAGGATATGACATTTGCAGTATAGGAAACATCCTATGTAAGACCATGTCTGGGATATGGCTTTGGCATGTTATTTTCAGCACGGGAGGAGTAAGTTATAATCATGAGTTATTTAAGTAAGCAAGTAAGTAAACAAGTAATGGAGTTAAGTAAAGAAGAAAGTAAAGATCATGATACTTGATGATATTTTATGAGTATAATTATTTATGATAAATGTTGTTATTTATTTGCTTGTAAACTTACTAAGCTTTCTGCTTACCCCCTTTATTTTCCTTCTTTTTATAGTATCGCCAAGCCAATTCGGGGATCGTAAGGGCGTCGGAGATCTTTTCACACTATCAACAGACCATCTTGGTATTTTGTGATTCGAAACATTTTAAGTTATGGCATGTATAGGGACGTGGTCATTTTGTGTGTGTGTCCTTATGATATGGCTAATGAATAGCATGTAAATACTCAATAATGATTAGCTACTGAAATGGCTATTTAAGAACATGTTTTGGTGTTATGTATGCCTAAATGAGAGTTAATACAAAGAAATTATAAAGGAGTAAAATTTTGCAATTGAACAGTTTTTGGATAGCAACATTGACATGATTTTGAAAAATCACTAAAGATAGTAGAAATGGAATTACAGAGTCAATGTGATATAGAATTAGATCTTATTGAGTCTATTTTCACATGAAAGAAACGGAGTAGGCAAAGGAATTTTATATTTTGAAATATTTGAATTTTAGTGAGATAGGGTCAGAATAGTTTTTGAAGTCCCCTATTTTGACTTTAGGAAATCATTAAAAATTGTACAGAAAGAATTATAAGTCATAATTTATATTTCTAGATTCCTTAGTGAGTCTATTTTCAATAGAAACAAGCAGAAGCACCATATGAAGCCCGTACAATAAGATAATTGATTTCTAGTGAATAAGGGTTAGAATCATTAGACAGTGAAATAGGGGAGACTTTAACGAATAAACTGTACTATTTGGCTAACCCAAAAATTTTGGGAATTTTATGATAAGAAGATATATGAGTCTAGTTTCTGGAAAAATTTACAGATCTAAATTCTGAGTTTCGTAACTCGAGTTATAATTAAATTAGTGACTATCACACAAGTGGACAGTTTTATTGTGAATAGTGAAATAATTTAATTTGATTTATTTAAGTATTCGAAAAATTTTTAATGTTTCCGGTTCGGACCCGAACTATTTCCATTGCATGTTTTAAGGTCTCAAGGGCCCTTTTAGGGACATATTGATTGAACATGAGCAAATTAATTTTAAAAGCAAATTTTTATGCTCCGAACTAGTAAGTTAAGTGAGGAAACACCTCATGCGCGACTCCGGCAACGGTCTCGGGTAAGTGGTGTTACATTTATTGGTATCAGAGTGAGAGTTTAGTCGGTTCTCGGAATATTTAGTATGAATAAGAGTCTAGCTATACATGACATACTTTTATTTTGATAGTGTGACAACTCTTGACGATTTTAAAATGTTTTTATTTTATAGTTATGGATCTTGAACGAGCTGGTGCAGATGATGTAAAGAGTAATGCACCCGCTCTCGCAGAAGAGACGGTGCCACTAGATAGTAGTGAAAGGCCCGTTACAGTTAGTCACGGAGGAGGGGCTCGAGAAGCCTTCTTCCAAGCTATGAATGAATGGTTTGCCAAGTTCGTTCGTATGAATCCGGCTGTTAGACCTCTACTCCCTCATGATTCTCCGATCCCCTATGTAGCTCCTCCAGTCACAGGTATAGTTATAAGAGAAAGGCCACCAGTTAATAAGATCAGAAAATAAGGGGCTGAAGATTTTTGGGCTACTAAAGATGATGATGCAGAGAGAGCAGAATTTTGGCTCGAGAATACTATCAGAGTCTTTGATGAGTTATCCTGTACACCTGAGGAATGCATGAAGTGTGTTGTCTCACTCCTTAGAGATTCAACCTATCATTTGTAGGTGACTATTGTGCTAGTTGTACCAATCGAGAGAGTTACTTGGGATTTCTTTCAAGAGGAGTTCCGTAAAAAGTATATCAGTCAGAGGTTTATTGACCAGAAAAGAAAAGAGTTCCTTGAGTTAAAGCAGAGTAAGAAAACTATAAGCGAGTATGAAAGTGAATTTGTGAGACTCAACAATTATGCTCAAGAGGGTGTGTCTACAGAGGCTATAATGTGTAAAAGATTTAAGGATGGGCTCAATGATGATATCCGAGTGTCAGTTGGTGTTCTAGAGTTAAAAGAATTTGTTGTTCTAGTTGAAAGAGCCTTCAAGGTAGAGGAGTTGTTAAAAGAAAAAGAAAAGGGCAAAGCTGAAATTGAGGTTCAAAACACGAAGAAAAGGCAGATGAGTAGATCATTTCAGTCTACATCCAAGAGGCCTAGAGAGTTCTTTATTAGATTGAATTTTTCAGCCGGGTATCCTAGCCGAAACAGAGGTAGAAGATTTGTGGGTTCAAGAGCTCAGACTACTACAGTCGCAAGTGTGGGTAGTTCTCGACCACCTAGACCAGAGTGTGCTCAATGTGGTAGATGTCATCTCGGTGAGTGCCGAGCAAATGAAAGTGCTTCTTTTAGATATGGTGCACTCGATCATTTTATTCAGGATTGTCCTGAAACTGTTAAAAGAGAAGTAATAATGAGTGCAAGATCGAGAAATGCTCTCACTAGAGGCAGACCACAGAGGAATTTAGGAGTTCGAGCAAGTAACAGGGGTACGTCCAGAGACTCAGAAGCTAGACTAGATGCTAGAGCACTAGCAAGAACTTATGCTATTCGAGCTCGCGAAGAGACATCCTCCCCCGATGTGATTGATGTCTAGTATGAACATGCTTATAAAATCTACCAAATTTTTGATTAAAGTATCGAATCCATTAGGCCAGTATGTATTAGTAGATAAAGTATGTAAAAATTGCCTTTTAATTATTAGAGTCACTATTTTCCGGCCGATCTATTGCCATTTGATGAGTTTGATGTGATTCTTGGTATGGATTGGTTAACTGCCCATGATGTGATACTGAATTGCGGAAAGAAATACATTAAGTTGAAATGCAAAAATGGTGATATTATCCGAGTTAACTCAGATGAGTCAGATAGTTCTCTTCCCATGGTTTTTGTTATGTCTGCTCAGAAATGTTTGAGAAAAAGATATGAAGCTTATCTTGCTTTTGTATTGAATACTAAAGATCCAGAGTTGAAAATTGAATCAGTGCCAGTAGTTTGTGAGTTTTTCGATGTGTTTTCAGCAGAATTATCAGGTTTGCCTTCTATTAGAGAAGTTGAGTTTGGTACTGAATTGGTTCTAGGTACCACTTCCATTTCTATTGCTCCTTATAGAATGGCCCCGTTGGTATTGAAAGAATTGAAAGCTCAATTGCAGGAATTTATGAGTATAATTATTTATGATAAATGTTGTAATTTATTTTCTTTTAAACTTACTAAGCTTTATGCTTACCCCCTTTATTTTCCTTTATTTTCCTTCTTGGTATTTTGTGATTCGAAACGTTTTAAGTTATGGCATGTATAGGGACTTAGTCATTTTGTGTGTGTGTCCTTATGATATGGCTAATGAATAGCATGTAAATACTCGATAATGATTAGCTATTGAAATGGCTATTTAAGAACATGTTTTGGTGTTATGTATGCCTAAATGAGAGTTAATACAAAGTAATTATAAAAAGAGTAAAAATTTACAATGGAACCGTTTTTAGACAGCAGCATTGACGTGATTTTGAAAAATCACCAAGGATAGTAGAAATGGATTTAGAGAATGAATGAGAATTAAAGCTTATAGAGTCTATTTTCACATGAAAGAAACGATGTAGGCAAAGGAATTTTACATTTTGAAATATTTGAATTTTAGTAAGATAGGGTGAGAATGGTTTTTGAAGTCCCCTATTCTGACTTTAGAAAATCATTAGAAATTGTACAGAAAGAATTATGAGTCATAATTTATATGTCTAGATTCCTTAGTGAGTCTATTTTCCATAGGAAGCCCGTACAATTAGATAATTGATTTCTAGTGAATAAGGGCCAGAATCGTCAGACAGTGAAATAGGGGAGACTTTAACGAATAAACTATACTATTTGGCTAACCCAAAAATTCTGGAAATTTTATGATAAGAAGATATATGAGTCTAGTTTCATGGAAAATTTACGGATCCAAATTTTGAGTTTCGTAGCTCGAGGTATAATTAAATTAGTGACTATCACGCAAGTGGACAGTTTTATTATGAATAGTGAAATAAATTATTTTGAATTATTTAAGTATTCGGAAAATTTTTAATGTTCCTGGTTTGGACCCAAACCATTTTTGTTGCATGTTTTAGGGTCTCGAGGGCCCTTTTTAGGGACATATTAATTGAACGTGAGCGAATCAATTTTAAAAGCAAATTTTTATGCTCCGAACTAGTAAGTTAAGTCAGGTAACACCTCGTGCTCGACTTAGGCAACGGTCTCGGGTAAGGGGTGTTACAAGTATACTAAAGATTCAAGCAATCCAAGCTAAAATTTTTAAAGCACAAAAACATAGGTGTCTCCCCTTATCTAAATAATTACCTTAAATTCAAAATCAACAAGAATTGACATCCTCACTAAAGATTCACTCAAAACACTAAAAATGTTAAAGGCTTAAGTAATACGCTTTCAATAGTCGAACAAGGAATGTCGTTACCATAGGCTTGCTTAAAAATCAAATCTCCACCACTATAAAATGAGATGACACACTAGTCAAAAAGTCTTTAAAAGGTTATAATGGGACTTAGGTTAAGGGTATGGAAAAGGTCAGAAAAGTCGGTTATAATCGAATTGATAAGTTACCGAACTAGAAATCCAATCAGTTGTTGAATTAACATAATTTACATCAACAAGACTAATCAAGAATAAAAATGAGCTTTTCAACAGAATATGCAACTAACAATTCATGATCAATCAAATATATATTTTTTCATTTTCATCATTTTTTCATTTTTTTCTTCTTCTTTTGATTTTTTTAAACAAAATATAATTCAGCAATTTAGATATTGAAATATAGTTAGGCAACTAACCAAACCAACTCTTGACAAAAAAGAGAGTCAATAAAAAGGATAATTTTATAGCATACATATGAGTTATGGGTTAATATTAACGGGTTAGAAAAAAAAAGTGTTAGGATCACTAGGGTTTATTAAGGGTTAATTCAATAGGTAAGCTTTTTACAGGTTAAGTGGGTTTAATCCTAAGTGTCTCTATCATCTCAGTAATATCAAATCAATAATGTGGTCTTGAAATGCATAATCGAAGTAAGTTCTAGAATAACAAATCAAGTTGACATACTCACAACCAAAAATAGAATGAGCATGAAATAAAATATATGCTCTATAGCCTCAAAAGCTCACAAAAAATTATGGTTTTGATGTCAATTTTGCAATTTCAAAATTTCAAGATAATAACTTAATTCAAGGAGACAACCTAAAATATTTAGTTTTGAAAAAAAAACCTTATCATGCTTGACTCTCTCGTGTCTTAAAGTATAAATCAGCCAATACATAAAAATCTACAAATTAATCCAAAACAACATCAATTAAAATCCCAAATAAAAAAAAATCCACTCTAATGGAGGGTATGAGAAAATTACTTAAACACAACAAATAATTCAGGGATTTATCACAAACATACAAATAACCTCCCCACACTTAAGATATACATTGTCCTCAATGTACAAATAGATATAAGCACAGAATACGCACAATATCAAAAGAGAGAGAGAGGACTGAAACTGCCCTGAATTTGGATGAATGCCAGAATAGTGAAAACTGAAATTGTGGGCAAATCTTAATGTAGTGCATGTTTCAAAGGAAACTAATAAGAAGATAAACAAATATAAATAAGAAAATAAAGAGATTACAAACTTGAATAAAGACAACCTTCAAAATAATAAAAATAACAGCATAGTTCAAAAGAAAAATAAAAATAAAGAAGTTCTACAACTCAAAATAAAACAACAAAAATAAAATAGAAGTACAACCTAAAATAATATAAATAAAGTAAATAAAATGAAATAGATCAATGATTGTCGTCAGAGGGCTGTCGGGACCGTGCGCTGCATAATTAGAATGGGAGATATGAAGGTGCTGGTGAATCTGATGCAAAGTTGCGTCAATCCTATCAAACTGCTCAAAGCATCGTTGCTCAAAACGGTCAAACCACTCAGAGAGGTCTTCAAGTGTAATAGCAGGAGCAACAGTAGGGTAACTTTGAGGTGAAGGGGAACAATGTGGGTCCGCATGGCAAGAACGATCATCATCTGGAAACTCCTCATGCTTATCTTCTGGATCGAAATGAGACAGTATATATCGACGAGGACCCATTCCATGCCATCGCTCAAACATCCTCATGTGACTCATAATCGATAATCCTTATGGGATCATCTGTCCAATCAGTGTAAAGATGGATGTCTACTTTGGAGTATCAAAGAAACCAAAATTCCTCGTTAGGCGATTCACATAAGGGCCCAAACAGATAGGACCCTTCCTACTACTGTTAGACTGGTGGCGAAAAGATAGGGTGATGAAATATACAAGATCAAATGGGTGTCGCATCGCCATGCTCCAAAGAAATATGCATCACAAGTACCGACGAGCCCGGTGCTCTCCCTCTGATTGGTCAATGAGTACGCCAAAATGGCATGGATATAGTGTAGTGCCAGAGGTAGATAAGTTGCCTTCAACTGACTTGGGTTGTATGGTGTCGTAGTCATAGCAATATCAATCCAACAAAGAAGGTGACTGATGGATGTGGCGGTATAATGTAGGAAACTCCTCAGTACCCATGAACTCCTCGAAATAGAGTCCAATGGCGGCCCCAAAACTTGGGACGCTCAGATAATGCATCGTACCATCGAGTCTAAGGAAAAAGTGCGTGACTCATCCCATTGCGACATAACTTGCTGTAAAGAGAATGTCGAACAAAACTCTAGTGTGAGTTCTGAATAAATAGGCTCAATGATGGTGAAAAATCGATCCCAGAGAGCTGTATCAATCAGTGCTCGCACTCTGTTAGCTAAGTGGACCGCTTGTAATGCCTTTCAATCTATGCAATGACCTAAACTCAAGGGTCGCTGCCTAAGGTGCTAATATTGGACCTTGTGAGGACCCAGTGGAAACTATAGACATGGATTGCATGCGGCTGAGATGGGGCCTAAAGAAGAAGTCACGCTCAGTGTCTTCTTCTTTTTCAAAGTGGGAACAACGACCTTAGATTTATTGCAAGTATTCGTCATATGTACCTGAAAGAACAGATAACTAAAAAAAGAATCAATAGCAATACAAATTAGCATAAGCACAAATCAACAACCAACCCATCTAATGACGAGAGCCAAATCACACAATTTATAACTAAGATAGACTTCTAATACGAAACTAAAACTAATACTAATAGTAAGCAAGTACAAATGAATTAAGTAAGCTAACCAACTAAGTAAAAAAAATATACTAATAACAAACAAAATAATAAAACTAATATTAATAGTAAACAACCTAAAACTAGTGCTACTAAATAGACTACTAATATTAACACTAATAATGATAATAAAAACAATAATAATATGAATAATAACCAATAAAAAAACTAAATTTAAATAAAATAACCTAAAAACTAATACTAATCAAAATAATAACAAGAAAAAGTAAAAGGATGGAACTAAATGGTGGGGGTAAAACGGCGATGGTGTAGGACTGTCGATGGAGGGTGCGTGGTGGCGGTGGACGGAATAATGGTGAAATGGTCCACAAGAAAAGGGACTACAAGAAGGGTGTGAGGAGCGATGGAGGTAGATCAGGTTGATGGAAACAAAGATCTAGAGAGCTTGGTGAAACAGGGAACGGAAGAGAGCGTGAGAGGACTCATGGAGAAAGGAGATGTGAAAGGTGATGTGAAAGGGAGACAGAGGTAAACAAGGGGGAAGGGATTCAGGGATGTGTGCAGATGGTTGGTGAGGAGGGGTCTGCAGCGTGAAGGTGTTGGTTGGTGGTCGGGTTGGTGAGGGGGAATGAGTAATCGTTGACGAGGCTGGAAAGGGCACGATGGCAAGAAAGGAGAGAGTGGTTGGAATGGGCAATGGTGGCTAGGGATGAACGGTAGAAAAAAAAGTCAGAACAGTTTTGTCAAAAGGGTGAAGAACAAAAGTAAAAAATATGTGACAAACCCTAAATTAGAAATAGAAGACACAGTCATGTATAGGCCCATATTGGGCCATACGGCCATGTCTAAAAATCGTGGACATGCCCATATCCCGTGTGACATTTCGAAAGTTTTAAAAAATTAAGTTTCAAGACTCACACGGTTGTGTCACCAGGCTGTGTGGTCAGTCGTAGCCCATGTGATACTTCAAAATTTAGAAAAAATTATTCCCAGTAGTCACACAGCCATGTGCGATCACCCTTCACTTCTCTCGCGCCCATGTACGAGGCTGTGTGGATTAGATAATCTCACACACGCCTATGTGACAGGTCGTGTGGGTGACACAGTTTCGCACACACCCATGTGGCAAGCCATGTGTCACACAAGGCCATGTCTCCAGCCCATGTAAGTCTCTGTGCCCATGTGGGGCAAATTAAAATTGAAAAAATTAGCTTCAGATCCACATGGCCTGAAACGCACCCGTGTTTCCAAGCCATCTGACCCTCTTTTTTAAAATTTTTAAGTAATAAATATAAAAATGAATGTAATTAGTTTAATTTTTTTAAAACTTTTTTTTAATTTTTTTAAGAAAGAAAAATAAATAAATAACAGAAAAACACTCGAGTTGATTTCTGAGAAGCGCTTATTTAGAGTCTAAGCTTGACTTCCTTTTTTAAGCTCACGATTAAGGTGGATCTTGGAGATGAAGCTCTTCTCTCTCGATATCGACTTTACCACCAAAATAAGGTGTGAGATGAGTATTGTTTACCTTGAACATGTCGAATTCAAAATGTGTTACCTCAATCGTACCGTATAAAAATTTTTTTTACCACACATGGATTGGCCCCTTTTGACTTAAATTCTAGCGGAAAGATTCATGGATCCAATTTTTCTAATAGTACTTTGTCCCCAACTTTGAATTGGTTCATTCTCTTCACATGCACATCATGGCGGTGTTTTATTTCTTTCTTTTGTTTTTTATATCTCATCAACCTTCGGCCGCCATTCATCTAGTTCGTCAAGTTGCACCATTTGCTCTTCATTTATCCCTCGAGTTCTATCACTTTTATTAAAATATGGCTCAAACACGTTTTCATGAGGGGTTTCCTGCAAAGAACGTTGAGCCACATCATTACTAACATTAACAGGACAATTACTATCATCTCACTATCTAGGGACTCTTAGAAAATCTCATGCTTGAAGAGTAATCTTTTCATCACCTACATAAAGCACAAGTTCACCAATACCCACATCAATAATAGGTCTAGTAGCGGGAAAAAAGGGTCGACCTAAGATCATAGGCACCTCAATGTCCTCATCCATGTCCAATACAACAAAATCAACAAGGAATATAAATTTATCAATTTTCACAAGTACATCCTCAATAATATCCCTAGGATATCTAATTGATCTATCTGCTAATTGAATACTCATCCTAGTGGGTTTGGGTTCCCCAAGACCAAGTTGTTTGAACAACTTATAAGGCATGACATTTATACTATCCCCTAAATCAGCCAAAGCACTTTCAACACTTAAACTACCAATGAGATAAGGAACAGTAAAACTCCCTGGATCTTTAAGTTTGTTGAGTAGTTTGTTTTGGAGAATGGTCAAGCAAACTACATTGAGCTCCACAGTCGACAAGTCATCTAACTTCATTTTATTTGTTAACAACTCCTTTAACAATTTTACATACTTTGGCATCTACGAAAGGGCTTCCACAAACGGTAAGTTAATGTGCAATATTTTAAAAGTTCGAGAAATTTATCATATTGTTCTTTTATGTGGCCTCTCTTCAATGCTACTGGATATGAAACCCGAGGTTTGTATTCTTTAATTACCAGTTAACGCACTTTCTTACTTTCCTCAACTTCATCACTTTTCACAACAAGTTCTAGCTTCGACTTCTTTTCTGGCTCGACTAACCTTTCCACATTTCGAATAGTGATTGCGTGGATTTGCTCTCTTATGTTAGTTTCAATGTTGCTAAGTAAGCTCCCTTGTGGTGTTTCCGAAATAAGTTTGACAAGCTGTTCAATTTGATTTTCAAGTCCATGAATCAATGCTTGCTAATTTTTTATTGTTGTTTCAGTGTTTTGAAATTCAGTTTCTAACATCGAAATAAATTTAGCTAACATTTCCTCAAGGGCCGGTTTCTTTTCTTGCTGATAAGGTTGCTGAAAACACAAAGGGAGTGGTGACCTTTGATTTCCTTAACCACCCCAAGAAAAATTTGGATGATTCCTCCATCCTGCATTATAAGCATTGAAATAGGGGTTATTTTGAGGTCTAGAATTATTACTCAAAAAGTCGACTTGCTTATGCTCCATGTTAGACTTGAAGAGTGAATATTCTTGATTAATCATCTCCGTCATTGGATTTACCAGAAAAATTCAAACCATCAAATTTTTTATCCAGTGCTTCCATTTGGCTTGCCAACATAACAATTGTATCTATATTAAAAATGTTAGAGTATGCCCAAAGATCAATCATGAGATGGTTGTAATAACATACTTGATTTATCATGTTTATTAATATAAGGCGTTACCATTATTATTTTAGTTTCTTTTCTGTGTGTATAAATAAATTGTTTTATAATTATGTCCTAAGAATAATATGATTATTCTTAAAAGTTCCTTAGTCAAGTATTATTGTTGGATAGAACAACGACAATGCATTAAGACTAACATGTAGTTGGTTGATGATAAAGAGTTGTCATTGATATGGAATGTCAGAATCGATGCATGAATATGTGTGTTAGAGGACAACATATTGGACTGACCCGTTATGAGTATGTTTCTTGGATTGTTATGTAATTGTCACAACATTACTCATAGTGATTAATATGTATATGATCCTCAGACTTGAGATCATCATAATCCCAACATCGTGAGTTGTATATTTTGATACAGTCAAACGTACACCGTAACTGGTTGTTCTATAAAGGCTGATGTTGGATATACCACGATCTATGTAGAGGGATATGGTTGATCGAGATAGGATAAGCCCCTCCAACATAATGGGAGTAATATCTTAGGCCACTTGATTGAGTGAGACTAGAAATGCATGGCCATGCTCAAATAAGTTGATATGAGATGTCATACTTATTTGTATATCGTAGTCTGCTTAAGATATCAAGGAACATGGAATGGACTATGCAAGTGTGGCTATTCCATGACTTGTGTCCAATCCAGAGATAAAGGACTTAAGGATTATTGCATAAAAGTTTAATCATAAAAGGTTATATCGAATCATGATTTCTTGTGACTTATGTAGCAATGATGCATTGCTAGATGCCACTCATTGTTTGTAACATTGGAATCGTTCTAGTATTACTGCTAACGTTACAGGAACCTACAAGGTCACACCCTATAGTTGAAATGAACGGAATAAAACATAGTTGGTATTGTGTTTGGTTGTCGCTTGAATTAAATTAATTATAGAATTAATTTAATTGGGTAATCAAATATCGAACACATTATGTACAAGGTTGTTGTACGCATTATGAGAACATGAATTTAGATAGTATATAAATTCAAATAAATATATGGTTTACCAAAATTATATTATAATTAATGTAATTATAATTTTCGGTTTAAAATATTATTATATTTATTTTAATTTCTAGAAACCCTAAAAAAAGATATATAAGAATCTCGTTTTTTTCTTTGCTTGGGTCTAGCAACTATCAAAGAAAATTCTTTTCAAAATTGTTTTGGGGATTCCTTCCGCTCATAATCAACTGGGTGGATTACATAGAGGCCGGGGTCACGATAGATTATGGCTTGGTTCGATAGCAGATCAGACTACTCGTTGTTGAGGCGTTGCTGTCTACTCAGAATAAACATTCGGTAATTTTGTAACCTTTATCACCCCGATTCGTTCCTCACACATGGATCCGTGGTAAGGGTCACCAAATTTTTATTTTTCTGCTGCTCCGTAGGGGTGCCGACTATCCAACAAAAAACACCGGCTACTTTCATCGATTTTGTTCGACGTGCCACTGATAGTTATTCAGTGTTATTTCTTCAATAAACTCTTGAGCTTCCTTAGGTGTTTTATTATTCTGTGTTCCACCAGCCGCTGCATCAATTAATTGCCTAATTGAGATATTCAAACCGTTGTAGAAGGTTTGAACTTGTAACCACAAAGGTAACCCATAATGAGGGCATCTTCTCAAAAGATCTTTAAATCTCTCTCATGCATTATATAATGTCTCCATATCAAATTGAACAAAGGAAGAGATGTTTCTCAACTTACCTGTTTTGGCCTGTGGGAAGTACTTCAACAAAAACTTTTTAGTCATTTGATCCTAAGTCGTGATAGAACCTCGTGGAAGTGAATTCAACCACTGTTTTGTCTTACTCCTCAAAGAGAATGAGAATAACCGTAAGCGTATGGCATAATTAGAAACGTCATTGATCTTGAATGTGTTGAAAATTGTTAGAAAGTTACCAAATGAGTATTCGAATCTTCATCTTGCAAACCATCAAATTGAACATACTGTTGTACCATCTGAATTGTGTTTGGCTTTAGTTCAAAATTGTTTGCAGCAATGGTAGGTCTCACAATACTCGGTTCAGTCCCAATAAGAGTAGGCTTAGCATAATTATATGAAGACCAAGAAGCAGGACCTGCAAGAGGTAGCTAATTATTTTGATTATCACCCATCTCCACAATAATATCCTTTTCCTCTTGATCATCTACTATATTCTTTTGACTTTGCCTTGCTTTGCTAACCTCTTTACGATTTTTGCTAGCAGTCTTTTTAATCTCACTATCAAAAATTAATGGATCCAATGGGTTTCCTCTAGTAATAAACCAAAAGAAACTGTTAGAAGCAAACAAACAAAAAATTAGAATGTAAAAATTAAATAAAAATATTAAAATAAAAATGGCTAAATTAATAGAAATAAAGTTTTCCTAATATTTTAGTCCCCGCCAATGACACCAAAAACTTGATGTCCACGAAACCAACAAAAAAATTGACAAAGACAAGTGTACCTATCAATTAATAGTATAGCTACAGTGAGCAAAGATATCGTTTCCACAAAGACTAAAAGTACTAGTAATTACCGTCTTTCTATTATTTAACCGATAAATTGGAGTGATTGATTAAAACTAAAATTAGCTAAATTAATTAACTAAAGAACACAACAAAGAACAAATCAAGAAAATAATCGATTAACAACCAAGAAGCGAGGCAATATCCAGGAAAGAATTCACCTAGACTTCATCTGTCACTATCAATCTAAATTACGCAATTTCTTCATTTAGTATCTTGATCCATAGAACTCCCCAAATTATGCTAATATCTCTCTTCAATACTAAGAGCAACTGACTCTAGGTTGATTAATTGAAATTTCTTTCTAATTAAAACCCCTATTATCGCATTAAGTCGATCTATAGACCCTCTATTAGATTTGACTCTAATATGGTAGATTTATGTCATCCTATTTCTAATATTGCATGCCACTCCACTCAATTATGCTAGATCTACTCTTAAACAGGGCCTATTTCTCCTCTGATTCAAGCACATCAAATATGGACTAATAGTCTAGAAATATTAAACCAAGAATTAAGCACACATAATTGGGAACAATATCCAACTATTTATTGCGTAAAAATAGAAATTGAAAGACAGAATTCATCTTAAGGTTCATTTCCCCTAGTTATTTAGAAAGTTCATAATCACAAATAAAGACATCTCGAAGACAGTGTAACCACAAGAAATAAAGAAACTCATAATAAACTTCAAAGAAATCAAAAGTAGATCTTCAATCTTGATGGAAATCTGCTCCAAAGTCGGCTTCAATGGTGTTTCTCGAGTTGTTTTCTTCAATATTCTTTGACTGTTTTTTTCATATCTTCTTATTTTTGTCATATATAGGTCTTAGAATGCCTAAAAAAACCTAAAAATTACGTTTTTCCACGTGTTTGGAGTGTAGTTTGCGAAACTGACACAGTCTGGCACACACATGTGTTGCTCACAGAGTAGTGTACCTTGCTCCAATTTTCTAGTTTTCACTTGTTTTTTGCTCCTTTTGCTCCCAAATGCTCTCCTAAGTATAGAAACATGAATTTAAAGGATTATGAGCATAAAATTCACCATTTTTCATCAAATAATTATCCAGAAACGCATTAAGAATGAGATTAAAAATGTTACTTTTAGCACTTATCAATAGTACTAAAATCTATGCTACCATCTTCAATTGATTATTATGCATTCACAAACTATGAATTTATTTTGAGTTTATACATTTTATGTTCCAATATTTCATATGTCGCTTGCAATGCAATTCAAAATATTTCCTTTCTAGTTCTTATAATTATTCTCCATAAATATCGTATCCAAATTTAATTCATGAATAAACCCTAAACCAACGAAAAAATCCTAATTAAATCACATAATCCTTGGTCCAGATAAGCCCCTAAAATTTAATAAAAATCTACCCTCTTCAGTTTATTCACTTTCCATGTACAAGCAATAATTCAAACATCAAAATTAATTGAAATTCATCCACGAATGTCTCATCACAAAAATAATAATAAATAGTTGGAATTGAAGTTGAAACCTATAAGAAATAAGTTTACACGTTACGTAAAAAAATTATTTTGTTAACGCTTATTTATTAAGACCTCAATCATAACTGACTTCCCTCTTATCATATATATCCTAAAACTTTTGACATATCTCATTATTTTAGTTGTCGCCATCTCCAGTGACCAACCATTGTAGTCATAAATTGAGATCCTTGAGTTTTTAGTTAAACAAATTATTCAACATCACAAATCAATTAAAATGAATAGAGCAATTTATTCAAAACGAATTTCTTTGGAATGCAAGCAACCAAATTTCATACACGGTAATTATAATATTTTAACTAATTTATTTTGTACAAATCATATTATTATTAAACATTCACGACATATCCAATCATGGAAATTTCTTATATAAAGTTCATACGAGAATTACTCCTATTAATCCAAATTTACCATTTACTTGATTAAAATCGGTCAAATTCAGTTGGGTATCAAACTTATGTTTCATTCGTAATAAATTATATTACTTACAATAATGAATTGCCTAAATTACCATCACAAAATCTTACCTATCTAGTAAATATTTCCTATTCCATATTTTTGTAAATCATTAACTAATATTAACAATTAACCATTTATATATCTACAGTCTTTTAAATTTTTCTTTCTACCTTCTCCATTTTCAATTGTAATTTGTCTTCTCCAATTTTATACCACCACCTCTGCATCTTCCATTACAACACAACACCCTCCAAACTTCTGTCCCTACACTACTACAAGTCCTTATTAATTTTCATAACTCTATCATTTTAGAAAAACCAATAATCTTAAACAAGTTTCTTGTTTTAAAAGGAATTACAATATTATAACCAAACTTTCTCATGTTGGATAATATGGACCTCATATATATAATAAGAATAATTAAATCTTATTTACTATCATTAAAAGTTAGCCCAAATTAAAAGTGATCTAATCTGGTTAAGGTTTATTGGGTTTCAGTTATTATATAAAGTATGAGTCAAATATATATAGACACTCTAACAACTAATTTCAAATTGATGATGTATTGATTAGAAATTAAGCTTAATGGGCAAGAGTGTTATATTAGGGTTGTGGTCCCTAAATTACACATACGTAACTTTCCTACATCACATGTGACACTCCACACTGGATCTGAATATGTGACATCACATTATGTTGCCAAAGCAACTCAGCTTAACTGGACATAAATTCACAAAATTAAATTCATAATTATCGTTCATTTCAATTAATCCATCCACCATGAGTATACGTACATTTATAGTACATAATAATCAATTACATCTAATTACAGGTTTATGACACATAAATTTGAGAGTTAGGACTCAAATCCAAACTCAAGTATCAAATTTTAACCTACTGTCTAGAGATAAAGAACCTCATGTCTCGAGACAGACTTCATTTTCTATTTGGAAATTTTACTTTGATGTCAACAAATCTCGAGACAAAAAAGTTCATTCTTGAGGCAAAGGTCCTCAAGTCTCGAGATTGGATCTCAAGACATGTCTCCCTTATTTTAGAATTTTAGATTCGATGTTTGGATGTCTTGAGACAAGGGGTTCTTCTCTCGAGACCTGGTGTAGGGCAAAATTTATTTATCTTCAATGTGGCATTGTCTTAAGACAAATGCCACTTGTCTCGAGACCTAGATGAGTTTGTGTTGAGATCATCTTGACATGTCTCTAGATATTAAGCATTCAATTTCATAATAAGGTAAAATTTGTTTTTAGAAATCTCGAGACATGTTACTGTTGTGTTAAAACTTAATGGTCAAATAGTTCAAATTTCACATTTCCAAGTATCCAAAACCTTGTCATCTTATACCTAAACTTACCTAAAACTTACCTCAATACAAAATCATCAATTCAACATATCAAAAACACATACAATCACCACTAACTCATGACTTCCAACACATAAATACTTAAACAACTAATTTCCACATTCAAACCTATATAATCAAGCATAAATAGTTAATAATCAAAAGATAAAATTCAACCATATTAACATTATAAGCCAAACTACCAAAAGTACCAAGACTTACTTAAGTGTCCACCAACCTAGGTCTATGCTATACAACTCAAAACACTTATATACATACAAAATAGCAACAAGATGACTTTTGAGCTAAACTGGAGAAGTTGGATGCTTGATGAGTCTACTAAAGCTCTCGTTTGAAAGCTGCACACGAAAGCAAACATAACTGTATGTTGAGTAATGTATACTCAGTGGTACTAACATAATTCGAATTCAATTATAAACAAAACAAAACCAAATAATGAACTAAATATCAAATGTAACATGTTAATCATTAACTAATTCAATGTCATTATTGTTAGCACACATATAGTGTTCCAACTAAAGTGACTGAAAAGACCCTTTATGAGTTATGGATAGGTAAAATGACTAGCTTAAAGAATTTGCACATTTGGGGATGCCCAACTAAGGCTAGGCCATATAAGCCAAATGAAAGGAAACTGTACTCAAAGACTATTAGTTGCTATTTCACAGGATACTTCAAATGGTCTAGGGTTACAAATTTTATGATCCCACTATTAAAACTATTTTTAAGATGTATAATGTCCATTCTTTAAGAATGTTGAGTAGCCGGGAGGGGGGAGAATTACTATAACACCCCTTACTCGATCTAATAACAAACTTGGACAAAAGATGTTACATTAAAAAGTTCCAATAACTTTTCATAACATTGAGACAATTTACTATTATTGGACTCAATTTCAACTTTTGAAATTCACTTTTGTATTATATATCAAAATTTATACATATATCCACCATCCAAACCT
This sequence comes from Gossypium raimondii, assembly GCF_025698545.1. Classification (NCBI taxonomy): domain Eukaryota; kingdom Viridiplantae; phylum Streptophyta; class Magnoliopsida; order Malvales; family Malvaceae; genus Gossypium; species Gossypium raimondii. Next base: position 23,466,711 of record NC_068565.1, read on the forward strand.
TTTTGATAGCCTTCAAATGTAATTTTACTTATTCACACAAATTTATAAATTTGTATACACAACTCAAACAAATATTCCAAATCGCATACAAATAACAACCAATCTAACTTACAAATTTCAATTTTCTACTATTTAATTTCATACATAATTATTTATCAAATATTTCATGGAATCAAGTATATAACTATCAAGTCCATATTTAGCCCATATACCTCAAATTTTATAGTTTTTTTACAAAATAGTCCCTCAAATTAAAATTTTACAATTTTTATGATATAGTCCCCAAAATCTAAAGTTTACAATGCCTTACAATTCAGGTCCTTAAAATAATATTTTCTTATTTTAGAATTTGATCTTAAATCTCAATTTACATAGTTTTGTAAAATAGTCCTTTTTAAATTTCAAGATTTTATAATTTAATCCTTACTATTAAAATTTTTGTTAATTTTTCACAAATTAGTCCCTAATTTTCGAACCATTGAACTCTTATATTCTAATTTCAAAATTTTAAATTCTCAAATAATATAAACTAGTCCTAAAACTCATGTTTTCAAATCCTTACAATTTGGTCTTTTTAATTTAAAACATGCTAATTTAAGTACAAAATTTCAAATACTTTATATCATGTTCTTATAGTCTTATAAAAAAATCCAAACTTGAATTTCTCTATTTAATTCTTCGATTTTGAAATTTTTCATAATTTTCAATTTAATCCTTACCAAATTTTATCAAATTAATCACTTAAAATCATCCCCAAATTATTCATAAAATCATTCACCATTCACATCACACACGAACATAATACTTTCATCACATAGAACATAAAAAATAATTATACACTTAATCCTTAGAATTTCACATCAAATTATACATTCAAATAAACATAACATAATAATTGGAACAACTTATTCATGCTTTCTCCCACATTCGTCTTAATCTTCAAGCCTCCATGGTTGGTTTCATGTGAAAGAATACTCTTGAATTAGAATTTGATGTGATAACAAGCCTCCACGGTTGGTTTCATGTGATAGAATACTCTTGAATTAAAATTTGATGTGATATCTCACATTATATTCAAAGAATTTTAGGTTAGAAATATGCTTAAATGGAAAGCTTTTTTCCCTGTCTCCTCCCTCGATGTACCCACGTTGGGGTTTTTACAAAAGAGAATAATTTCTTTTCATATCTCTATACTTTTCTTTTTTTTTTCTTTTTTTAACATTGAATTATTTAATAAATTAAATCGGTTAACATTTAATCAAATGATTTTAATCTAATGGTTATAATTTCTCCCATAAAATATCTCTCTTTTATAATTTAAAATTTAAAATAATATTTAATAAATAAAATAACCAAATTACCCTTTAAAAATATTTTTTGTGTTATTTAAGACATAAGGGTAAAATGATTATTTTCCCATTACTCATTTATTTGAGACATGGCACACTTCAATCCTTATTCTTTTCACCACTTTTCAATCTAGTCCATATCTAATTTTTTAACTCCACCTATCAATTCATATCCATGTGATATTCATAAAAATATATTTCTTAAGATTTTCCTTTTCTCTACAATAGTAAATCTGCAATTTTAGTTCATCTTTCATAATTTTTACTAAAATTTTAGTATTCATACTATAGATTGCCTGCTTCCTAAAAAAAACTTTGCTGATTTTTTTCTGTTTTATCAAATTTTGAAAAATAACTCGTTAACCATTGTCTAATAGGTGTTTTCTAAATCATTTGTTCTTTTACCACCGAGTTGAATTAAAAGACATGTTATTAACTTATTTATCTTCCAAAAGAAACCCACTTGCTTATTTTGATTTACAATAGAAACATCATAACTTATTTAATTTTGAAACTGAACATCTAATTTACTTAACAACAAATCATACAAATTATTTAAACTAGTTAACTAAAATCCCAACAAAACCCAAAACTAAAAATAAAGTCCAAAACATTATCCGAAGTCAAAAGCCCATAAAATTTAATTTAAGCTATCTTATGCAAGCATAACATTACATCAACCATCATGTTATCATTTTTCACGATCAACTATTACATCAGCCTCTACATCAATAATTACGTCATCACTTGTCAATCCATCAAAACAACCAAAAAAACTCTTTTAAAAATTTAATTTATTAAAATTTTTTGTTAAGAGTTTAGTTTATCTTTACTTGTTTTACGAGTTTTTTTAAACACTTAAGCCTAACTAAATGAAATTAATTTCTTTCCATAGTGAAAACAAAACCGACAGGTGGCAACTTTCTATGAAATTATAAAAATCTATCAATACCTCAAGTCTAGTTTTTTTTTTTCCTCTTCCCATCGTTCAAACAAGACAGCCCCTATAAAAATTCTTGCAAGCCAAAATCATTTACAACAAAATAAAAAAATGGGGGGTGTTCATGTTTTTTCAGAGGTCACATCCAATGATTTGAAGAAATTGCCTGGTGGGCTTGGGGATGTCTCAGGGTCACATGTGTTTGCAGAGGAGAAAAAGGGTGGGTATCCAGTGGCGGCGGTGGCGGCGGAGCCCTTGGTGGCAAGGCGCTCACATGACGGGCACATGGTGAGGGTAGTGGCAGGTGACTGCATATAAAATGGTTGACAAGTTTTTAAAACTCTCAATTCTTGCAGTTCCTTCTGTAACCTCTTATTTTCTTCTCTCAGTGTCTCGCAACTTCTCTTTAAATACTCGCAATCTACCTCGGTCTGCTTCAGTTTTGTCCTGTTTTGTCCCATAAAATATTTCTAAAAAAACTTGTAAATTACTTCAATTATATTATACCTTAATTCAAATCATTAAAAAAAAAATCAAATATGAAAATTTTATAATAAAATACCTTTTAGCCTCTTATATTAAGATTCAGATTATATTTTGTTTTTATATTTAAAAATGAATAAATTAGTCCATGTATGTTATATCAAAGAGTAAATTGGTCATTTCTATTAAAAATTTCATCCATTTGCACTGTTAAAAATTAACGTAGCTGACAGAATAACCAGACAATAACGCGTAATATACCATATATACGTCATGTTGACATACAAGATTCGATTTTAATAATAAAAATGAACGAAATTTTTAATAGAAAAACCAGTTTGCTCTTTGATCAAACATATAGGGACTAGTTTGCTATTTTTTAATAGAGTGAACAAAATTTATTTTGACTCCTAATATAACAACTTTATAATTTTACCAAAATTTTATTTATATAAAACTATAATTTGGACTAATAATAAAGCTATAATTTACTCTAATATGATCTTATAAATTTTTAAATATAAAAAAAAGAATACCTTGCTCTCCTATTCTGAAACCAAACTTCCACTTGTCGAGGACGAAGATTTAATTGCTTGGCCAAAGCAAGCTTTTGCTTCTAAACCAACATTCAAAATTTCCCCCCAAAAAAATCAATAAAAATGTTTGAACAAATTAAAACCCTAAAGCATGGAGATTATTTATTTATTTTTTACTTACAGGATTTAGAGTGTTCTGTTCTTTGAAACTTTCTTCGAGAAAAGCAGATTGTTCTTTAGAGAGCCTGAGTTTCTTCCGAGTTGACCCGTTCTCATCGTCATCGTCACTCACTCTTTCAACTTCAAGGTCTCTCTTCCCTTTGTTTTTTCCATTTCTAATCCCAAAATCCATTCGAAAAGACGACACCGTGCTGTTCGGAGATGAAATCCCCGCTCCTTCCTCAGATTCCTCATCATCCTCCTCCGCCGCCGCTGCCGGTGGCAACTGGTTCACGTCTAACCCTCTGCCGTCTCCATCTAATGTAACAATGCAAAAGTTAATAATCAAAATCCAAAAATAAAAAAGATCCAAATATCCTATAATGATAATCATTTTTTGGGCAAATAGAGAATATAGTGACGTACATTTATGAGTGAGGCAAGGGATACGAAGCTGAGTTTGGGAAGAAGGAAGAAGATGACGGTAAAGAGGTAGATCTGAAGGAACCCTTTTTTCATCACTATCTCCTCCTTTACTTTGAGCTTCAAACGCATCGATTTTATGTTGTGATTTGAACCCATCTCCAAGCCCCATACAAAACCCTAGATCCTTGCTTCTTGATAGCTTTGGGGTATTTCCAAGCAACGAAAATTGCTTGGAGGGATCACCCAAGCTCAAAGCCAACTCCATGTCAGCCTCTTTTTTTTTTCTTACAAAAACAGCACTCGAGAAACAAAAAGAAGAAGCTTTGAATTGATCTTATGTATTGCTGTTCCTTAGAGAGATATTGATATAGACAAGGAAAAGAGAGTTAAAAGAAAGAGAAGGTATGAATGTTGTTTAATGGAAGAATTCTGAAGAACACATAAGACCCACGTCCCCTTCCTTTGTAACATTCCTTTTCTATTTTGCCTTGAGAGAGAGTAAAAGATTGACCGACAAATCCAGGTTGACAAACGCACGTGAATATATATAAATATACACACCACTTCATACACCATCACGGTGGACAAAGGGGGAGAAGGATATATGTTTTTCTTTTTCTAAGTAACTAAAAACTAGTAATATAAAAAGATTTTCTTGCCATACACATCAAGATTTTGAAGATTTTAAATTTCAATTTTATATAATTTTTAAAAAAAATACAAATAGTTATATCACCTGACCAAATAGATACCAGCTTAGATTATATAACAAATGGTACACATGTATTATACAAAAAAAAAAAAATCCAGCACCACCACATTTGGATTAAAATTGTTTTTCCCACCAATAAGGAAGATACTTGTTTATACCAAAATGATTATAGGAAAAGCGGAACCCTTTAGCATGCTTTTTCCGTTTTGGCTCAAATTCCAACTTGTTCCGCCTGTATCGGCATTTTTCATTCTGTTTCGCTCATACCGTTCAAAACACTATGTACTGCCGGTACAAAAACTTAATGGCTTGAAAAGTTTAAAGTTAACGAGGCTTTGAACTGCTTGCTTGGCTGTTCTGAAATTTGCCTCAAACTTAGGTCGTGATGCGGTTGAAGGGTGATTGCTTGGTCTTAATTGAGAAACTAGGGAGAAGTTTGATGATTGGTAAAAGTCGATCCAGTTATTGAATATTGCAGGTATTTTTGCTTTCAATTTCAAGCTTTCTGGTTTGCATATGTTGGGGAAGGAGGGTAACTCTGCGGCTCATGGTTTAATTGCAAATAGAATGGAGGGAGGAAATGTGCTATACATTACGGTAGTTTTTGGTATGATAGGAAATGATAACTTTCTTAGATGTTTAAGTAATTGGAAAGTAATTATAATATTTGGTATGTTAAAGTTTTATTTATTTTCTTTAGAATTTAACTTTCTTTAGAATCTAATTTTATTTTGAGAGTTATTTTTCATGAATATTACAATATGGTTCTCACGATATTAAGACAAAATTAATTATATTTTATATTAGTTTAGGTACTAATCTATTAATAAATGTAAAAAGAAGTATTGTATCCTTCTTCTCTATTATTTCAATGGAATTTTTGCAAGTAAATTTTTTTCTAATTTTATTTTTTATATGCATATTTAATCATTTATATAGTATATTATTTACACATTATCTTTATTTTCTATTGGCTTTCTCTCATTTCTTTTCGTTATATCAATTGAAAATTTAATTTTATTATAGTCTTTATTTACAAGAAAAGGAGAAAAATTATGGTTTAGATTTAGCTTACTGATTTAATCATAATCTATTTTCTGCATGATTTAGCTTTAAAGAATTTGTAGTTTTGCCTAAAGTAGTACTTGGAATTATTATTATTTTTAACATTCCTATGTGTTAGCTTTTAGTTAAAATAAAATATGATTTTAAATATTTTTAAGTATTTATATGTACATTATTATATTTAGAAATATATATGCAAAACAAATTTGCTTCCAATTAAAATTATAAATTAAAAATAATTTAAAAACGATCAAGTAAATTTTATTATTAAATATTTAATCTAAATACTAGTTAAGAATAAAGTTCATTATAAAATTAAATACATGAATATTATCTTTTATTTAATAAGGGTAAATTCATAAATTATCTTTTATGTCAAATGTTGTAAAGTAACATTTCCGTAATTACACTCCCAACAATCACATTCTATTAAAATCATAACATGAAAAACACCAAACACTACTTATATTAAATAATATTTCAACCCTTTTAATAAATGTATCTCTTGTTTAAAAAAGAAAAGAATTAATAAAAATATTTGTTTAAGACTAAAGAAAATGTAAAAGTAAAATTTAATAAAAAAAAGTAACGTAAACAAAAATATATATATTCGTGGTATATTTTGGATTTATTTAATGGACTATATTTGGTAAATTTTATTTATAATATACAAAATTGATAAATATTTTATATTTTAAATTTACTTTACATTTGTAAATATACAAATATTTTTTAAATATTAATAAATTTAAAATGATATAACATATTAATATTAATATGTATTAATATCAATAGAAAAATAATATATCCACTAATACGATATTGATTGTATTTATTTTTTTATTATATTTAATTTTAAAATTTTATTATCATCATCTCATTTAACGTATTTTTTGGTACAAATTTAGCAGCATCACCCGTTCCTTGGTGGAAATTAAGATTATTAAGTTAATTAATGGTGCAATAAATAGACAAGTAAGAGTGATTATTACGTTGTAACCAAAGAAGGGGCCAGAAAAATCCTGATCATCATCACCCCCAACATGAGAGAATGATTTTCCATCCAACTACATTGAGATCATCAAATATTCTTCCATCCTTTCTCTGACTAAAATTTTGTTTACTTACATGCTCATAATGATGATAAAACTGAAAAAAAAGAAAATAATGATTAAAATGTGTTGTTTTACCAAACACAATTATTCAGCATTATTGTCACTGTTTTTGGTTTTGGAAATGATGGCCATTTTTAATCATCTCAAGATTTGCAGTTTTCCGAGTGGTCAATTAACGTATCTCCCAATGACGTAAACTTAAATGAAGGCCAATCGCGGACTCTTAAAGTAAATGTGAGTTTTTTTTTCATCAAAATTTTAAAATTTTTATTTAAGTCAATGAATTATTTGAGAGTTTTTATTTAAGTAAGTAGACTATTAAATTTTTCTCTAAAAGTTCAATTAACATGTTTCAAGTAATGATTTAACAATCGATACAGTAGATTTATACCCATCAACGAATATAATAACATAGATTTGATCAAAATCAATCTAATAGTTAATATAATAACATAGATCAAAGAAGAAAGTTATTTAGATTTTAATTTGTAACTTTGTGACATTTAAAGCTTTTTTATGAAAAAACCTAGGCTGTAGAAGAGAAAGGGAATGAGAACTTTCACTTGGTTCAGGTAGTACAAATAGAGAAAGCCATACAACAATGATTTTAGTAGCAATAAAAACTTTCGAATAGTTCAATGATCATTTTGTAAACTTTTGAAATTAAATGATTGAAACATAAACTTATTAATAATTTAGTGACTTTGAGTGTAATTTACCCTATAAAAATATATAATTTTTTAATTTAATTTTGAAGTGAAAAAAATAAAATTTTAAATGATGATAAACATAAACATTATAAAAAGCTGTTTAAATGACGTATCAAAACAATTTAGCATTTACAATTGAGTTTACTTTAAAATTAAAGGTATAAAACTTAAATTATTAATTTTGTTATCGTAAAAGGACTAAATATAGGAATACATCAAATAGTTTAACCTTAAAACAGCTGCTTTACTAGATACTTCCTTGGTGCATTAACCCATTGGAAAGAAAAACAGTTTGTCAAATTAGACATGATGTGTATTAGATTTTGAAAAGTTACTTGGTAAGTGGTAGAGGAAGTTTTAAATTCCATAAATAAAATCAGAATTATTATAAAATATAAAATATTTAAAAATAATATATATTAATTTTTAAAATTATTTATAAAATAAAAGATATATTATTAGTATACTAAATATTAATTTAAGGGTTTAATCTGAACAGTTAAAAGATTAATTTAAAATTAGATAATAAATAAAGTGAAGACTGAATTAAAATTTGGTAGCTCATTAAATTATTAAAGAATGGGAACACTGAAAAATAGATGTAAACAATTCCATAGTTTTGTTAGCTATGAAAAAAATAATTAAAGTGAAAATAGGGCCTAATATTTGGAAAATCAAAGAATCAATCATTTCAGAAAAGATATTGTATCCTATGTGCATGTGGTAACCCGAAGATAATTCGAAAGGGACCCCTTGCCTTCGTAGAGGGCATCAACATGATCCAAGGGGACCCTCAGGCTTCTCCACCTTCTCCTATACTCTATTTATTGACCACTAATAAATTGGGGGTTATGTTTAGTCTCTAATTTACAGTAGGTTACGAAACTATGTTTAAAGTTTTTCTGTCACCCAATTGATTGTGTTTATTTCTTTTTTGGTTTAATTATATTAACTTTCGCTCGTGATGGAAAGATTATATGACAGGTTTTTAATTAGCGAAAAAGTAAATTTAACCCCAAATTTATATTTTCTATTAATATGATGCTGATTCTATTTTAAAATGTTATTTAAATAAAATTTGGCCCTGATTCGGAAGAAAAACACTCACTAAACTCCCTTAACTCTCTCTCCTTCTAAAACCCAGAGCAGTAGTTGCATTTGCTAATTATTTTTCTTTTGGTAAAATTTAGTTTTTACCAGACCCTAATTCATAAAAGAACTAATTTTTATAAAAAATAAACCCCCTCAACAAGGTTACCTTGTTATAGGTTTTCTACAATTCTCTTTTTACTTGTATTTGAATTATAACAATAATAGATTCTAATTTTCGTGTGAGACTAAGATGCGAGGATTAATTATGATGCACAAAAGTAATAATGTTTGAAGAAAAAAGGGGGAGATTAACTTATTATCTTTTAGGTTAATATGTTTGCTTTATCTCCCAAATCCGCCGCCAAGCACAAAACCCCCGTCACTTGCCTGCTCAGCATCCAACCTTCAAACGCTGGAGCGCCCCCCTTGATTCCGAGCCTCGAGTGCGTTTAACGCACCATCGTCCAAGCATTTCACGTCGGACAATTCACCTGCCTCACACCAGTAAAGCTGTGGCCCCAGAGCCTCATGCACCAAGCACCTGCCTAAGTCCCGGCCTAGCCACCTTTAAAACCCCCATTTGCCCACTAAAATAATTTCATATAGAATTTTAAGACACGAATATGAAAAAAATTAAAATAAATCAATAAGTTCTTGAAAAATAATATATTAATAAAAGATAGAAGATTGGTAGAACAAAATATAGTTTTACTAATTTTAAAAAAAATTAAATTAATACTAGGTTAGGTTATGTAAATATATTAACATCCAAAAAATGTTGAGAAAAAAAAAATTCTCTTTTGTCTTCCTTGTTTTGCTCTCTCCGTTTCGAGCCTATTTAGAGTGTAAGTTTCAGTCATGCCGTTGTGCATGTTTGTATAGCTTGTCAAGTTTCTTTTTGTTTAATTTGTTGTTCGGTTGTGTTTGAGCATCGAAGTCAGTTTTAGGGGTCTTTCAATTGAAGAGAAGGAAAATGATAAGTTAGTGGTTAATTCTGAAGAAATCCATGGGAAGAATTTGATTACGACCATTGTCTAGGTAAGTTTGTGGGTGAAAGGGCCATCAACTTTAATGTGATGGAGCATACGCTCTTATCTCTTTGGCATCCGATTCACGGTTCTAGTATATCAAGATTATTGTAGATAATAGTCTTTATTTGATCCAATTTTTCCTTATTGTGGATTTAAGGAAGATGATTTCGGGAGGTCCTTGGTGTTTCAATAATTGTATTTTGCTTATTTATCAACTAGCCAAAGGTGAAAATCCCGATGAGATCAAGTTTTCTTTTGCATATTTTTGGATTCAAGTGCACGATCTTTTGTAACAATGTAACACTTTATACCCGACTCGATTATTGATTCTAAGCTACGAGATGCTACATTCATCGTCGGAGCAACTATAATCGATTACATACAAATTTCATCATTAATAATTAAGTTATAGGTATTACAAGTGTAAAACACGATATATAATTATTTTAAGGTTGTATATGGGCTTACAAAAGCTCAATACCATCTTGAGGTCGAACTACTACTAAACTAAAAAGTTTTCAAAACATTTCAAGTGGGTGTCGCAATTTCCAAGGCTTGGTGTCGTGACATTGAAGACAGTAGCCAAGCTTCCCCACTTGAGGACCAAATTGTAAACTTTTTGAAATAAAACAGAACCGACGTCGCAACCTCTAGCAAGGGACATCGCAACGAGATGACCTAATGTCGCGGCATTGTAGGCAGACAATTAAGTCCTTATTTCAAATTATTTCTACTTAGCATGCTTAACATCATTTGACACCAATGCCCCAATTCAATCATTCCATACTATTAAAACATGTTCAAAACATAGTTATCAAGCTATTAACATCATTTTCATGTATGAACAAAACCAAACTCACAAAATCATAATATTTATACAACCATTTCAACCATTTCTAACATTATATCAATTATCCCTAGGTACATGCCATTGACATAATGAAAAAGGTCATACAAACTTAGGTTGAGTCGATTGTTGCTTTCTGGATGCTGACCTCATTTTCCCAAGGCTTCGAGATTACCTGAACTTGTGCATGGAGTAAACAAACCGTACGTTGAGTGATAGGGCTCAGTGGTACTTTCATGATTCAAGATAACAAAACATTTACAATGGTTATATATAACATAATCACATAATCTATGCATGTTATAATCTATCCAACCAACTAAATTTCATGTCCTAGATACAATTAACTAATTCATTCTTCAATGTTTACAAGGTAAGTGATCAATGCATACCATTTGGCAAGTACCATTTCTTAGACCCTAGTACTATCATTTTCAATCATATAATCACATATCTTTATCTACCATTAGCAATATACCATTCATGTTCTATGATATTCATACCATTTACCTTGTTATCTCACCATTCAATCTCATTTTTGGAGTCTATTGATCCATTCGTATTCGATTCGGCCCCCAGGGCTTGTTTCCAATTGATTTGCACAATAAGATATAAACTTTCTTTGTTAAGCTAAAAAATATACATTTTTATCACATATCATCAGCTCATTTTGTTCCAATACCATTTACTAAATTTACCATTTATAACCCTATTAGCATGACTTAGACTTAGACAGATACACAAATTGTCCAGCCAACACACCAAACTAGCACCGAAGTGCATTATCAGATAAACTAAAGTAGGGTAAAATTGTATGTAAGGGCAAACTGGTGCTCGAAACGCATCACTGGCACACAAAGCACATAGTGGCATATGAGGTGCATCCTGGCACATGAAGTGCACCCTGGCACACAAAACGTATATTGGCGCACGAAGTGCATCCTGGCACACAAGGTGCATCCAGGTGCACAAAGTGCATAATCTCATACACAATCCAATCATATGACATACCAACTAGATCCAACATATCTCGAACAACTAATAGGGTACTAACATTCAATCCATTTTACGATTCAATACTTATAGCATTATCAATACATATTATATCTCATATCATTTTCATAATCACAATCCCATATCATCATTAAACACATATATTTCATATTATATGACATATTTCATTTCAATTCCCATATTACATATCATAATTTAAGCTATTCATATAATTTTCTATTTTATTCACTTTAGTCCCTTATTTCGATATTCCATATTAAACTCAATCAAAGCAATTCATACTATTTACATATACTCACCTAACTGATCGTTCATTCAACAAACATGTATGTACAAACATATATTTCTATCTCGAATCATAAAAGTACAAATCATGGTCTTGCGTCACTTGTTGACAACTCTTGTTTCTCCCTTCCCTCTCGAATATTTCATATAGAAGATAGCTACGAATAGTCACAAAACAATAATATTATCAACTTCCAGCCAATTCACAACCAAATATCAATTCATGCATATTTTTCAATTTATTGAATTTAGTCACTAAAATCGGGATAAGCATAACTTTCAATCCAATGCATCGAATTAAAATTCGATTTCACCATTACTCATTAGGGACCCTATACCTTCTATTCTTACAATAATTTCATAATAGGTTTGCATTTTATTCAATTTGGTCCCTAATGTAAACAAGCTAACAAGTCAGCTTGTTAAGCTTTACAATTTAGTTCTTTCCATAATCTAAGCTTAATTTCTATCAATTTCACACCTAATTCATCCAATTCTCAATAATGGAAACTTATCAAAATTTCACCAATTGGTCAAATTGATCCATGAGTTAGGTTAATGAAAGTTCGTATAAGAAAAAAATCTATAAAAATTAAAGAAATGGCTAGAAACTTACTTCCAAGGTGACTAAATGCTTAAACTAGGTTTTTAGGATTTCTTCAATGGTTTCTAAGGGGGCAGTGGCCTTGGGAAGAATATGAAAACTTTTTGTCATCTTTTCCCACTAAATTTCCTTATATACTAAGCTTAATTGTAATTAAGTTTAATTTATTAACTTAATCATGATTAATTAAACCTTAATCTTTAATTAAATTAAACTAATGACAATTAACGTCACATCCCATTATCATCCATTTAAAATAGGTCTATTAGCCATTTTAATTCTTTGGATAATTGTTATTTAAGTTCCCAAGCCATTTTCTAAATAAAAATCTATAACAATTGAACTTTTAAAATTTAGTACTTGGACCTTAATTAACCACATTTTGGCTAAATTGCTTATGTAAATTTCAATTCATCAATATAATAGCTCCGTAAATATTCCTATTTACTATTTATGAACTTTGTTTATGGAAACGGGTTCTCAAAATTGCATTTTTCGACACCACTAAAAATTGAGTCATTACAAACACCCTAGGCCGGACCTAGTGCTGGATCTAAATGTGTGATGTCACATTATGTTGCTAAATCAACTCACGCTATCCCATTACATAATCATAAAATTTAATTTATAATTATCATTCAAACCAATTTAATCATAAATCATATTCACAATTATACATTCAAAATCTCTAAGTTTCAAATTCATCATTTTACGGAGTTATGAAAGGTCCAAACTTAATTACTAAATTTCAATGTTGTCATTTTATTTTAATGATTTTTACTTCGAAGTCATTATGTCTCGAGACACTAGAAATTATGTCTCGAAGCGTGATCCTTTATGTCTCGAGACCAACCTCCCCTATTTTCTTATTTTAGCTTTGATGTTTAAATGTCTCGAGACAAGGGATTCTTGTCTCGAGACAAGGCAAAACTTAATTGGCTTTGATGTTTTCTTATCTTTAGACATAGGCCACTCTGTCTCGAGACCTAAATAGAATTGTCTTGAGGCTATTTAGACAATGTCTTAAGACATTAAACATATAGATAGGAAATGAGGTAAATTTTATTATTATGGTCTCAAACCATGTTCATGTTTTCTTGAGACTCAATGGCTAAATGACCCTAATACACATTTTCAAGTGTTTAAACATACCTAAACCTTACCTCAATGTAAGATAATCAATTTAACACATACAAACAAAAAGAAACATCATTAAATCATAACCATCAATGCATTAATATCTAACTAACTGGTTCATATATTCAAACTCATATAAGCTGTCATAATTATCTACTAATTTAAGGATAAAATTCACTTTTATAACTCTTTTAGGCCAATTACCAAATATACCAAAATGCAAAGTCAACACCAAGTCACAAATATCCTAGGTACATGCCATATGGCCCAAAACTCATATATATATACAAAACAGGTAATAAGGCATATCTCGAGCTGAGTTGTTGAGTTGGATGCTTGACCACTTTAAATCTACGTCTACTCACGTTTGAGACCTATGCATGAAAACAAACATAACCATACGTTGAGTATTGAATACTCAATACTAGACTAATAACAAGTTATTTAAACTGAATAAAAGCACAAACTGAAGTAGCTATTTAAGATTCACCTTTTCTTTTCCTTTTGCCTTTGATGTTCCTGTTGGAAAAAATCTGATTCGAAAATAGTTTTCTTGTATGAAGGAAAATAAATTTTGAAAACCGACCCAGTTTATGATATTTATAGCAATAAACCATATATTGAAATCGTACCTATGCTTTCGGATAGACGGATCCTTGTCGTTCCCAACTTTCAATCAAATGTTATTATTCTCTATTCTTGTATCACGTATTGCTTCGAGTGTGGACTTGAACAAAACGAGCCAAACATAGAAACTAGAAATAGTTTTCTTTTCTTTTGGGTGAAAACAAAAATTCTCTTCTGAAATAGAAACCGATAGAATCGTTATTCTGGAAAATATATTTAATTCAAAGAGAATAAAAGTCTTTCTATTTTTGGCAGAATAACAATATCTGAAAGTTATGTTAATTGCCCTACCGATTCTATCTACTTAAAGGGAGAGAAAATAGAACTCTTGTTGAATTATAGAAGTTTATTTCAACTAGAAAAACAAAATCCTAGTTCAACTAGGATGTAGGGGACGACAACCCTAGTTAATTATACTAGGGTTTGTCATCTCTTTTTATTACACAAGGGGCTTCTGGGCCTCTTCCATATCAGATCCAATTACAAGTACTTCCCTGGCTTTTAACCCAATACTTTATAATTTGATCCGACCCAATATTTGTTTTTATATTTCCCATAAACTTCAATATATTACTAATTAAATAATTTTCTCAACCAAATTTTAATTTTGTTAAAATCATGATGACTTTACCGTAAAAAATCTATGAGAAAATATATTTAATATTTCAGCATTCAACAGTCACTATGACCAAATGATTTATTTCCATTTTTGAACTTCATTTAATTCAAAAACATAAATTCATTTTTCAGGTCATTTTCATTTTGGAGAAAACAACATTCATTTTCAAATGACTCCATTCCTCAATGTTTATTTTCATTTTGGAGAAAACCATATTTTTTTCCAAATGTTTCTGTAATAGCTCGTTTTAGTGGTATTGAAAACGACAATTTTAAAACCCCGTTTTTGGATTATTGACTCCATAAATATTATTATTTAATATTTACAAGTCTATTATAGTGTTGAATTGATTTTTGATCCGGTAATTTTATTGAATCAATCCTAGGGCTTTAAGTAAATAACTTAATGTCTAAACATCAGTTAGACCATTTTTGCGAGGGGGGAATCGATCCTAGGGATTTAAGTTTCAAGTCCTTGATTGGTCAACTTAATGTAGTTATTTTCTTGTAATTCTTTTATGTTTTTGAGATCCCGAGAGCTTGATTTAGCTATCCTAGGGACTATTTGCAAAGCTGTTAAAGTCTTTTAAAGTTAGCATTGATGTATTCTTAAAGCTTTTATGGTTATTAGGTTAGATTTGAAGCTTAGATATGAAAAATGTTTTAAATTTGGCTTGAAATTTCTATAAATATAGGTTTTGATGGAATTTAGAAGGATGGAATTGAGATCGATTTCGAAATCGAAGCTCAAATTTGAAAGTTATAATATTTTGGTTTTAGGGACTAAATTGAAATAAATGCAAAACTTGAGGTACGATTCTATAGATGAAATTGAACTGTCACATAACTCTAGTATATTGTCAATTGATGTTTGGAATATGTAATTGAATTAGATTATGGTTTAAATTGAGATTTACAACAACCAAAGGATATACGAGGAAAAGAGAAAATTACTGAATAGTCCCTAATGCCTAAATCGTTGTTGTTTTTCCAGGTAAGTTCATACAATATAAATAAGTTTAAGTTGTTAAATTGTATCCAAATGCATGTATATATATAATTTCTATTGAAGGTTTGGATTATTTATGAATTAAAAGAAGTTCAAGAAGAAAAAAGAAAACAAAGAAGTTACAAAGACTTTCAGAGAGCCCACAGATCCTTATATACTTAAGCACGAGATAAAGATTAGTTGAAGAATCATATAATTCCACTAACACTCTTGATTCCCGTGACTAAGTGCACTTATCATAATTTAAGTCTTTTCGTCTACAGTAGCCTAATTCCATTCTAATTAAATCTCAAAGTAACTAACTAAATTACCTTATTAAAATAATAAATAAATCTAAACAATTGCGAGCTTGATGAGTTTGATAAAGCATCTAGGGTGGCGTATTCTTGACAGAAGGATTTGTCAAACTATAGATTCCGCCAAAACAAAGAGTTCACCAAGTGGCGCAATACACAATAATAAGATACAGAGACTTCACCAAACGGGCCGTTATAATTACGCTCTCCAAGTTTGGAATCTTAGTGCATCATTCACTTTTTGGTTTGAACCATATAATGGGAAAAATCATACAACTCTTTATTCTTTTTCTTGATAAAAAAAATATTTTTTCTTATCAAGATAAGCTCATCGTGTTTTTTATTATATATTGCTTGCGTCTGTACCATACATTGCGAGTGTAGTGAAGTTGTAAATATTCTAGAAGGCATTCAATCTTCGAAGCTTGCCCCATTCATTATAATAGATAAAGAAACAAATTAAGGTCCACTAAGAAAATATCATTAGTTGACTAGGGGCTATTCCATATTCTTTTAGCACCTTTCTGAAGAATGGATGCAATAGGAGATACAAACCTCCTCAAAGATATATAATGCCAAGAAGAAACCCTCAAACACGTCACTCATACAGTTAACTCCATCATGGATTGGAAAATCAAATGCATAATTAGCAGTTTAATTCCTTACAGTTCCAACATCCATGCCATCTCCTCGATTGTTTTACATTCCTATTTGTTGGAGAAAACGACCATAGAGAACTCCTTATATTTGTCTAGATTCTTCACTATTGTTGTATGCTTAAACTTGCTTTACCCTTTCCCTTATCCTTTTTAGCCACATTATTCTTACTCATCTGGTTACCACCACTAGCCATTGTATCTAAAACCTAAAGCTTGAATCTACTATTTTCCTTAAACCCTAAAATGAAAAAAACCTAATATTTTAAAACTTACTAAAGGCAATTGAACACAAAATCTTTAACAAAGATCTTAAATAGCAAATGATTTCTCGAAAGATTTCCTTAATCTCCTAAGGTCTCAAAGAAAATAACAAAATAGTTCAATCAAATTCTTATGTGCTATTTATATAAACTAAGATGTCTAAGGGAATATTTAAACATCACAATTTAGAATGCTCAATATGGTTTTGACATGTACCATATACATTATGACCTGCTTAATAGGTAGCTTATTAACACCTAACATGTGTTTGTTTCTTTAAATAGAAAAAAACTTAATTGAAGCTTTCTTAATTTAAATTAAACCCACCAAAAAAATCTTTATGTTCACAAAACACACATTTTCCTCACCACGTGTATACCACCCTTTCACCTTTAACAAACAAGTAGGCAACTTGTATTGAGGTAAGTCACTTTATAACCTCCCTCTTAATTGGGTGGAAATTATAATCAGAATCTCACTAGAATAGGCCTTACCACCCACACTTCTCCTAATTGCAATCTCGTTGATTAAAACTTCACCTGAGGGCAATACTTCACTAATTATGGACCTCCCAAATGTATATATATAACACGTAAAGCACCTCTGATCTACCTTGCCATTTATAGGTGTTAGATCCATCTTTTTATGGAGCACACATGGACCTCGCTTAGTTTATTTCAATCTTATCGCCCCTTATCTAGAATGCTAATATGCTTTATAGCCAATAATGAAAAGATAGTTGTAAACCACATGTTAAGACTTAAGGCTAAGGTATGGTTACCCTTGCCTATAATACTCATCATTGGCCTTAAAAGTGGGCTTGTTCTTCAACCTTCCACTTCTATGCATGATACTCATCTTCATCTTCATCTCCATGAGAACTGACATCCTTTTTCATCTATCTATTTTGGTCCTCAACAAATACTATTATATTAAATAAGTTTTAGTTTATGTATCTTATTTTTTTAGTGTTTTTATCTATTTTTTAATCTACATTTTATTTACAATCTCTAATTAATTATATTTTTAAATCTACATCTTTCAGCACTAGCAATAGTGTTGATGGCAACTAAAATAGTAGTCAGTTAGTGATAGTTAACATAATCAATTCGAACGTCATTTGAAAATTTAAATATACGTCTTTTGTCTATGCACTAGTAAACTTAAACCAAATTAATTACTATTTTTTTGGTGAACAAAGACAACACTAATGTGATAACAAAAACAATAAAATACAACTAAGTGACATTAGTCAAATGGTCAAAATCTAACTTGAGTAAATTTTTAACCGACTCTAGGTTCTCTACAAAAATTCGTAACTCATTGCAATACGTACTTGAAAATTTAGACATATGGTCAGCAACTTGTTTATGGTCCCTCGAAATATATCGAAGACAAACTCTTCAATTATGACCTAAGAGTTGATGAATCAGACGCAACTCTGACATCTTGCTATTTGCAGCATCACCTGCTAGGATAGTTTCAATTAACAAAGCATTATCACACTCTACCTCTACTTGTCTAAATTCAAAATCCCATGCTATCTTTAGACCTTTCAAAATAGCTTTTGCCTTAATTTTAAAAACTGATTCCTCCCTAGTCTTCATAGTGTATCCACAAATCTATCTAGCACCATGATCTCTAAAAAGTCCTCCAATTGAAGAAAAACCATTATGGGCTAAAACTGCACCATCGATGTTGAGTTTAATCCAGCCTCTTTCTGGTCCAACCCAGCAATCACCAACTATTCTTTAAATGCGGTAGATCTCCTTCGACTTCGAGTTTAAGATTTTTTTTCCAAGTCTCACCTGTGCTAACAACATTCTCAACATTTTTATGGCTATTATTGAAAATATAATTGTTACGACTCTTTATAGAAGCCAACACAATATTGCAAACAAAGTCGGCCATTCCTTCTCCTTCTCCATATCTCCTCCTTGGTTCGTAAGGTTCCACACAATCCAATCTTGAAAATGAGTAGAGAAAAACATGTTTCTTATTGAAATTGGAACAACCAGTTGCCATACCGCTCTTGAAAAGCCACAATCACATAAAGCATGGATACATGATTCCAATGGATTTCCACAATGAACACAATAACTGACATCAGTCATGTGCCTTTGAGCTCGTTCATCATTTTTCAAGATCTTATTCTGCCATAATAAGCACAAAAAAACTTGAACTTGTTGGGGAGCCTTACACCTCCATAATAACTCCCAGTTAATAGTTGGATCCACACTACCAAATCTAGAAAAGTTACTGCAGGTTTCCCCCATAGAGAAGGAATTCTGGTCGACCTCTTCCAGTTGATTCTGTGAAAGCATATGAGAAAGCACATGGTTAGGTAATAGGGAAACTAATCTACACCAATCCCATTGTCCTTCTGCATCAATCATGTCACAAACTCGAAATGTCTCATCTGGTTGGCTAGATCCTTCAAAGAAAGGTTTGACTAGCCCAATATTTTTAATCCAAGTTTTGTTCCAAAAATTCACCAATTGACCATCACTAATTGATCAAAAAACATTCTGGATGACTTCTGGCCAAACTCTCATAATATACCTCCAAAGGAACAAAAAACAAGCTCTTGAGATAGAGCACGACATCAAACTCTTAACATTTTATTTATTCCTTAAAAATCAAACCCACATAGCATCCGATTCAGCAATAATGTTGAAACCCAACTTAAGTAAGAATACTTTATTTTGACCAGATTGTCTTCTGATTCTAAGACCCATATTACTCAGAGGCCTGCAACAATCTACCCAATTCACAGTAGAAGGTTTTCACACATCTCCACTCGAACCCCATATGAAGTCTCAAGCTATATTTTCAATAGTATCACAAATCGATAAAGGAAGACGAGCCGTACACATGAAATAATTCAAGATGGCTAGAAGAACTGACTTTACCAAAGTTATTTTTCCCGCCATCAAAAGATTCCTAGCATTTCAACCACTAAGCTTGCTACGAATCTTACATCAACTACAAAGCCAAATGTTGATGATGTGATTCTTTAGTGAAAAATAGGCATACCCAGGTATTTCCCAAGATCATTTACTCTTGAAAATCCTAGTTTCCTCGTAATAGTACCGACTATCTCCTCTAACATATTATGGGAAAAGAATATTTGTCTTGTCTCTATTGATCTTTTGTCCCGAGTATTGACAAAAAGAGCTTATAACCTCATTCACACATTCTGCTTGTGCTATATTTGCATTACAAAATAAGAGTACATCATCAACAAAACACATGCAAAATTTTAGGCCCTCGCCTTGAAGAAACTAGAAGAATCCACAAATTCATTTCAACCAATTTCTCAATTAAATGCCCAAAATGTTCTATACATAAAACAAAAAGATATGGAGAAAGAGGGTCTCCCTATCTTACACCACTTGTTGGAGAAAAAGATTGCGAAACTGCACCATTCTAAAATACTTGAAGAGTTGATGTAGAAACACACTCCATGGTGACATTAACCAACCCAATTGGAAACCCTGCATGCATTAAAGTATCTGTCAAAAAATCCCAACGAACTCTATCATAACCTAACCTTTTTCCAAATCTACCTTAAAAGCCATCCATCAATTCCTCATTGTAGTTGTCTTCATGGTATGAAAAGCCTTTTGCACAATAATAATATTATTATTAGAAATATTTCCTCCTGCAATAAAGATTGAGATATGATCTCTGAACCCTGTACCTTCGGAATCAATACAATCACAGTTCTACTAATCATAGGATTAAGCCCATGTCTTTCAAGAACCTTTGGAACCATTGAACACACAAGATCCCCAATAATATCCTATTGGGACTGGTAAAATTTCGCATGATAACCATCGATACCTTGTGTTTTTAGTGGCACCATGCTAAATAATGTTCGTCATATTTCTTCATTTGTAACCACTGTAGAAAACATTTCTCGTGAACATACCCTTGTACAAAAATGGCTCTATGATAGAAGTCTCCGATCTGTATAAGTTCTGCAAAAATTCAATTGCATGATAATTTGATATTCGATTTTAAGGGAGATAAAAGGACACTAGATAGCACATTAAGGGAACGTTATTTCATTAACAAGTGACGAGACATGCCTTTTCAACTATACATGAATCAAGTGAAAAGACATGACTCATTGGCTGCCCTACATGAGTTAAACCGAATTTAAATGCTTGTAGTAACTAGTAAATGCCGAATTTGAAAGGTCTTATATAGAAATTTGAATAATCATATTGGGGCCTATAAATAACTTGTAAAAGGACATTGTTGGCTAATGAACATTTTTATTTTTATTTTGTGAGAATATTATCTATTTTTTCTTGAAAGAACTTATCTGGACTTATCAAGATTTACCTTGTGACGTCAAAACCTTATACTATTGGTTCTTATTTTTCTAAATAGCATGTCACAGTTTTCCTTCTTCAAACTTGTTCGTTTCTTCACTTTATGGGAACCAGGTGACGATCTTTCATATCGATTGGTTCATTTCTAAGTGTTTATTTGTGCAAGTTATCCATCCAATAACACTTCCGTTCTAACCATTGAACAAATATTCTTTATTCTAATTTTCATTGTTAACATTATTTAATAACGGTACAGAATTAGACGATCGGGCACTTTAGTGACTTGTAATAAAATTCACGAATACGAGCACTCATAATTTGGTATTAGAGCAACGAAAATCTAATCAGGTATCATGTTAGAGGTCTCGAATTCAAAAAAAATTGAGGAAAAAAAAAGGAAAAAACAAAAGATGATTTATGAATAGGAGAAAAAAGTCTATAGACCCTTCAAAAAAGATTTTATTCGATTAATATTCTGGAGCATATTTTACACCTTTTGACAAATTATCATGCTATCGAAAATTTTTCAATTAGAAAAATTACGTTTTTACCTATAAACTCGAAGTATTCAACAAGCAATTTTTAACCCATTTTCCATCTTTTTGTAACTTTTGGTCAAATGAATCTTTTTGTAACCTTTCCTACCCTTTTGAGCTTATCTAACAACATATCATCCGTACATTTTAAACTGACAGTTGCAAGCGTTCCTTGTTCAAGTTCTAATTAGTTCAATCTGAAGCTTTGAGAATAAATGGAGTGGAAAAAGGCACGAGTGGTGAGATTGAAAGAGCGAGAAGAAGCCAAACTGAGTGCAAACATGAGTGGAGCGAACAAAAACAATTTTTCCTTATGAGAGAAATTTGTGAGGTTTGCTAAGTGTAAGGAACATATTGTTGTTAACATTATTTTGTGATTGATAGATATCATGTCGAGGAGTCCTGGATGGAATAATCCTAATGAAGGTGGAGGAGTTCCAAACTTGGCTTATCAAATATTGTTGAGGGAGATGGAACGAACGATGCAAAATCAATTAGAGCCCATCCAAGAGCGGCTTGATCAGTTAGAAAGGTGACCACAACGAGGCCGTTCACCTCATGTTCCTAATGTTCAACAATAGTGAGCACCTGTAAGAAACTACCAAGATAACTACTATGGCAATAATGGAGTGGAAAACAATCAGGCGTTAGAATGAAGGGTGAGACGATATGGTCGTAGAAATTAAGAGCCAATAGGGTGAGAGCAAATTGATGACAACCTTGGAAATATTAAGGTGCAAATTCCTTCATTCTGAGAAGAAACCGATCCGAAAGCCTATTTGGAATGGGAAAAGAAGATAGAATTAGTTTTTGAGTGTCACAACTATTCAGAACTGAAAAAGGTAAAACTCACAGCTATTGAATTTTCAAATTGTGCTATTATATGGTGAGATCAATTAACCATGAATAAGAGACAAAATGGAGAATGAATCATAGAAACATGGGCTGAAATGAAGGCACTCATGCTAAAAAGATTTGTTCCCAGCCACTACCAACGAGACTTGTTTCAAAAACTCCAAAAACTTACACAAGTTAATCGGACCATGGAGGATTACTTCAAGGAGATAGAGATAGCCTTGATTTGAGCCAATGTTGATGAAGATTGAGAGGGTACTATAGCAAGGTTTTTTTTCTGATTAAACCGAGAAATAGCTAATGTAGTTGAACTCCAACACTACGTAGAGTTGATGGATATGGTTCATATGACCATAAAAGTTGAACGGCAACTTAAGAAGAAAGGTGTGTATCGAATGGCGTCCAAAACTGGTTCTATTTCAAAATAGGGCGAAATGTCTTATAAGGATACAACCATGCCTGCAAAAGATAAATCTGGGCCACCCAAATTCTACAAGCCAAGTGATGTAGTGAACAAAGGAAAGACAGAAATGCAACAAGGTTGTTTGCGAGATGTCAAGTGCTTCAAGTGTTTAGGGCATGGACATATTGTTAGTCAATGTCCCAATCGAAGTGTGATGATCCTTAGAGACAATGGAGAAATTGAGACTGAATCTGAATCTGATGGTGAACAAATAACTCAACTTGCTGATACAAGTAAGGTGGAATATCTCGTAGATGGTGAACTTGTGGTGAAGAGGAGTGTGAACATTCACGCCTCAGATGATGAACAACAACATGAAAACATATTCCACACCCGGTGCCATATTCAAGGTAAAGTATTTAGTGTAATTATTAATGGTGAAAGTTGTACTAATGTTGCAAGTAATGCTCTGGTGGAAAAACTTGGTTTGCCAACACTTAAGCACCCTTAGCCATAAAAGTTGCAATGGTTGAATGATGGTGGGGAGATCAAGTTACCAAGCAAGTTGTAGTCCCATTTTCCATTAGCAAGTATAGCAGCGAAATGCTCTGTGATGCTATTTCCATGCATGTCGGACATCTTTTACTAGGGAGGCCTTGGCAATACGATCGGCGAGTGGTGCATGATGGCTACACCAACGGCTATTCATTCAAGCATAATGAAAAAGCTATTACCTTAGCCCTGATGACACCAAAAAAAGTGTACGAGGATCAGATTCGCTTAAAAGAATAGAGTGAAAAATCAAAAGCAAAAGAAAAAGAAAAGAGAATAAAAGAATAAGAAAGAGTCTGAGGTAAAATTGAAAGAAAATATGAGAAAAGAAAAGAGAGAGTCTGAAAAAGTGAGCTTTTATTCCAATAAGAAAGAAATTAGGAGAACTTTAGTTCTTAGTAATCCACTACTTTTACTTGTGTACAAGGAAGCTTTATTTAACACAGAAGCTCTATTTAACACAAACGAACTCGATGAGACTTTTCCATCTTCTATTGTTTTGTTGTTACAGAAATTTCAAGATATCTTTCCTAAAGATGTGCCAAATGGATTACCACCCATTAGAGGTACTGAGCACCAAATCAACTCTATCCCCAGTGCCACCATACCGAATCGATTGACATATCGAAGTAATCCTAAAGAAACTAAGGAACTGTAAAGGCAAGCTGAAGCATTAATGGAGAAAGGTTATGTTCGTTAGAGTTTAAGTCCCTGTATTGTACTCGTGCTTTTAGTTTCAAAGAAAGATGGTACGTGGTGTATTTATGTCGATTGCCGAGCTATCAATAAGATAACTATTAAGTATAGGCATCTGATACCCCGGCTCGATGACATGCTGGATGAGTTTAGCGGTTCACACAATTTCTCTAAAATTGTTTTAAAGAGTGAATACCACCAGACTCGAATACGAGAAGGTGACGAGTGGAAGACAACCTTCAAAATGAAACATTATTTGTATGAGTGGTTAACCATGCCATTTTGCTTAACTAAATCACCGAGCACTTTTATGAGGTTGATGAATCATGTATTGCGACATTTCATTGGTAAATTCTATGTTGTTTACTTTGACGATATCTTGATTTATAGTCAAAACTTAAATGAACATGTTTAGCACATAGGATCAGTTTTTAAGGTTTTACGCAAGGAGAAGTTATTTGCTAACCTTAAGAAATGTTCATTTTGTACAAAAAAAACATGTTTTCTTAGGTTTCGTGGTGACTTCAAAAGGTCTCGAATTTGATCAAGAGAAGGTGAGTGCTATTCATGACTGGCCAAGACCGACAAGTGTAAGTCAAGTTAGAAGGTTTCATGGACTAGCTAGCTTCTACTGAAGGTTTATTAAGAATTTTAGTACTTTGGCTACACCTTTAATAAGAATCATTAAAAAGAATTCGAATTTCCATTAGGGTGATGAGCAAGAAAAGTCTTTTAATTTGATTAAAGAACAACTCACCAATACTCTATTATTAGCTTTACCTGACTTTTCTAAAAACTTTGAAGTTGAGTGCGATGCTTCAGGTTTAGGCATTGGCACAGTATTGATGCAAGAAGAACGTCCCGTAGTACTTCAGTGAAAATTTGAATGGAGCCACTTTGAATTACCTAACTTATGACAAAAAAATGTATGCCTTAATACGAGCTTTGGAGACATGGCAACATTACTTTTCGTCTAAAGAATTCGTTATTCACACTAATTATGAGTCATTGAAGCATTTGAATGGACGACATAAGTTGAACAAACGACATGCGAAATAGGTAGAATTCCTTGAAATTTTCCCTATGTCATCACGTACAAACAAGGTAAAGAAAATGTTGTCACATAGGTATACTTTGCTATCAACTTTGAATACAAAATTACTTGGATTTGAGTATATTAAAGAATTATATGATTTTGATTTTGATTTTGAGAGTGTATATAAAGCTTGTGAAAAAGGATCATTCGAAAAAATTTTCAGACATGACGGTTTTCTTATTAGAGAAAACAAGCTTTGTGTTCCTCAAGGATCCATTCATGATATTTTTGTGAATGAAGCACATGGAGGAGGACTTATGGGCCATTTTGGTGTGATCAAGACTTTAGACGTGCTACAAGAGCATTTCTTTTGGCCACACATGAGGCGGGATGTTGAAAGAATTTGTGAAAGGTGTATCACGTGCAAAAAGCTAAGTCTAGACTTAAAGCTCATGGTTTGTATACACCGTTACCCATACCTACGGAACCTTGGGTTGATCTATTAGTGGACTTTGTTTTAGGCCTAGGTCAAAAAATGGTACAAATTCTATTTTTGTAGTGGTTGATAGATTTACTAAAATGATACATTTTATACCTTGCCACGAAACTAATGATTCTAAGCAATTAGCTAATTTATTTTTCAGGGAGGTGGTTTGATTGCATGGTATTTTGAGGAGTATAGTTTCAGATCGTGATGCTAAATTTTTGAGTTTTTTTTGGAAGACTTTGTGGAGCAAGCTAGGCACAAAGCTATGTTTTCAACTACTTTCCATCCACAAATGGACGAGTAAACTGAAGTAGTTAATCAAACTTTTTCTACATTGTTACGAGTGATCATACAAAGGAATTTAAAAATGTGAGAATATTGCTTACCCCATGTTTAGTTTGCTTATAATCTCATTGTTCATACTGCTACAAAGTTTTCACCATTTTAGATTGTATATGGTTTTAACCCTCTTATGCCTTTAGATTTAATTCCATTTCCTTCTAATGAGATTGTTAACTTAGACGATAAAAAGAAGGCTGAATTTGTTAAAGAATTACATAAAAGGGTAAGGGAAAATATCGAGAAGAGAACTAGACAATATGAGTCAAAAGAAAACAAGGGCTGCAAGAAAGTTATGTTCGAACCCGGGGATTAGGTTTGGGTGCACATGCGTAAAGAACGATTCCCAGCCCAATGGCGATCAAAGCTCCTTCCGAGAGGAGACGATCTTTTCTAAGTCAGGAAGAGAATTAATGACAACTTTTGTAAGCTAGACCTTCTAGGTGAGTTTAACATAAGTGCTACTTTTAATGTATTTGATTTGTCTCCTTATGATGTAGGTGACGATTTTAGGACAAATCATTTTGAAGAGGGAGGGGATGATACATGCATGGGAATGTCTGATGTAATCTCGAATGGGCCAAATACCAAGCTATCTATGTCTATACCATTTGGGCTGAAAGATTAGGAGAATTCAAGAGAGAATCCAATTGAAATTCCTATTGGACCTATGACTCGGGCTAGATCCAATAAGCTTAAAGAGACGATGATGGTCCTGATTCAGCAAGTTTGGGCCGAACATGAGAAGTCTAACCCTTATTGGACCCAAGATAACATTTTAAGTCCATGCAATGTTTTGCATGTGGTTGTTTGTTTAGTTTAATTAAGTATAAAACTTTTAATTATGTCTTGTTTATTATATACATATTTAATTAATGTATTGCATTATATATCTGCATCTTTTAAGATTTTCATTACGTGTTCTGCATATTAATTAAGGTATGCATTAAAGCATCTCATATGTTAAAAAAGTTTGGGTTTAAGTTGCATGTTCATTAATAAATTCCTGTGTATGAGTGTTTAGTATGCTAATTTTTATGTGTGCCTTTAGTAATTGTTTAATGATTAATTATCTATCTTGTACGTGACTATTCATAGGACTAATGACTCTTCAAGTTTGGACAATTTTCAAGCCTTCAAAGCTCATTATGGTGGCTGTTCAAATGGACCAAGGAAGACTACTCAAATCTGATAAGTTTTGGAGCCTTCAAAACTCATTATGACACCATTTTAAGAGGTTTTTGCACAAGTCCTTCGATATTCAATTTTAAGGGAGATAAAAGTACACTAGATAACACATTAAGGGAACATTATTTCATCAACAAGTAAGGAGACATGCCTTTTCAAATACATGAATCAAATGAAAAGACATGACTCATTGGTTGCCCTAAATGAGTTAAACTGAATTTAAATGCTTGTAGTAACAACTAGTAAATGCTGAATTTGAAAGGTCCTATATAGAAATTTGAGTAGTTATATTAGGGCCTATAAATAACTTGTAAAAGGACATTATTGGCAAATGAACATTTTTATTTTTTTGTGAGAATTCTATCTCTTTGTTCTTGAAAGAACTTATTTGGACTTACCAAGGTTTACCTTGTGGCATCAAAACCTTATAATGTTGGTTCCTATTTTACTAAATAGTGGGTCACAATTTTCCTTCTTCGAAATTGTTCGTTTATTCACTTTATAAAAATCGAGTCACAATATTTGATATAGATTGGTCCATTTCTAAGTGTTTATTTATGCAAGTTATCCATCCAATATCACTTCCGTTCTAACCATTGAACAAATATTCTTTATTCTCATTTTCATTGTTAACATTTTTTAGAAATAATACAGAATTAGAAGATTAGGCACTTCAGAGATTTGTAATCAAATTCACAAATACGAGCACGCATCATTTGGTATCAGAGTTACGAAAATCTAGTCAGGTATCATGTTAGAGGTCTTGGATTAAAAAAATTCGAGGAAAGAAAAAAGGGAAGCAAAAGACGATTTACTAATAGCAAAAGGTAAAAAGGGCCTGGAGACCCTTCAAGGAAATTTTTATTCGAGTCATATTCTGGAGCATATTTTACACCTTCCGACAAATTTTCACACTATCGAAAATTTTTCGATCACAAAAATTACCTTTTTACCCATACACCCGAAGTTTTCATAAAACCCATTTTTAATCCATTTTCCATCTTTTTGTAACTTTTTTTTCTAAAAAATATATATACCCAAAATACCCTTAACCTTTCTTACCCTTTTGAATCTATCTTACCACATACCATCCGTACATTTTAAACCGACTGTTGTAAGCGTTCCTTGTTCAAGTCCTAATTAGTTCAATCCAAAGTTTTGAGTGGAAAAAGGCACGAATGGTGAGATTGAAAGCACGAGAAGAAGCCAAACTAAATGTAAACATGAATGGAGCGAACAAAAACAATTTTTCCTTACGAGAGAAATTTGTGAGGTTTGCTAAGTGTGAGAAAAATCTTATAATTAACGTTATTTTGTGACTGACATGATATGTCAAGAAGTCCTGAACGGAATAATCCTAATGAAGGTAGAGGAGTTCTAAACTTGGCTTATCAAGCATTGTTGAGGGTGATGGAACAAATGATGCAAAATCAATTGGAGCCCATCCAAGAGCGGCTTGATCAGTTAGAGAGCCGACCACAATGAGGTCATTCACCTTCACAACAAAGTCGTTCACCTCGTGTTCCTAATGTTCAACGACAACAAGCACCTGTAAGAAACTACAAAGATAACTACTATGACAATAGTGGAATGGAAAGTAATCAGTCATCAGAACGAAGTGTGAGACAGTATGGTCGTAGAAATCAAGAGCCAAGGGGACTAGAGCAAATTGACGACAACCTTGGAAATATTAAGGTGCAGATTCCTTCATTTCAAGGAAGAATTGATCCTCAATACTATTTGGAATAGGAAAAGAAGATAGAATTAGTTTTTATGTGCCACGACTATTCAGAACTGGAAATGGTAAAACTCGTAGCTATTGAATTTTTAGATTAAGCTATTATATAGTGGGATCAATTAACCATGAATAGGAGACGAAATGGAGAATGACTCGTGGAAACATGGGCTAAAATGAAAGAACTCATGCGAAAAAGATTTGTTCCCAGTCACTACCAGTGAAACTTGTTTCAGAAACTCCAAAACCTTATACTAGTTAATTAGAGTGTGGATGATTACTTCAAGGAGATGGAGATAGCCATGATCCAAGCCAATGTTTATGAAGAGTGAGAGGCTACCATGGCAAGATTTTTTTTTCAGGATTAAACCGAGAAATAGCTAATGTAGTTGAACTCCAGCACTATGTAGAGTTGACGGGTATGAGTCATATGACCATAAAAGTTGAGCGGCAACTTAAGAAGAATGGTGTGTTCCAAATGGCAGCCAACACTGGTTCTACTTCAAAATCGGGTCAAACATCTTATAAAAAGGCTAGGATGATGGGTCAACTCCCATTTTTGACCCATTATTCAAGCATTTTTGCCCTTTCCCTAACTGTAGCCCACTAGTATTAGAAATGGGTTTCAAAACTTTAAGACCCACTTTTGGCCCACTCACACCTACCAATCCGTTCCCCTTTAAATTTACTCCTTTTTTCCTACGACTTGCCAATTTTTTTGAGCTTATTTTACCCCTATTTTCTTTGGCCTTATCTTTTTCAGTTATTCTTTCCTTTTCCATAACCGATTCAGCCATACCATCTCCTCTATGATTCTCGTTTAGCACATTAAACCTAGATCCACCAATAGATTTTCCTTGATTTTTGCCTTTATTAGCATTTGTTTCCCTTCCTTTCCGCCGCTATCGGCGTTCAACAAGCATCCAGAGCCCGTAGCTCTCCTTTGTAGGTCCTATTTATTCGGCGCCGGTGAACTAAAGATGTTTTCTTCCATCGGCTCCGGTGCTTGATCCTTTAGGAAAACATCAATGCTATGTCTATACAACCCACAACCAAAACACACATTAGGTAAGGATTCATATTCTATCCTTTACGTTCGTCCATTGATTTTGATCTTCGAAAGTAACGACTTCTTTAGATATACGCAAACAATCATTCATACAAACCGTCCCCTGCTTGCATTCTCCATATTATCATCTGTTTTGACCATTGGGCCAATTGCTTGGCGAATAGCATGTAGGATAGAGGTTGAATAATACCCTTTTGACAGCCCATGTAACCACACCCAGACCACTTGAGATTCCACCTCATCTTGTGCCGTCGAGAAGTTTGGCAACCAAGGCCTTACTGTTAAATATTGTCCAAAAATCACCCAAGGACCTTTTGTTAACACATTCTTAAAATCTTCCTCATCATTAAACTGCACAAGATAGTAGTCATTTTCCAGGTCCATCAATTGGAAAGGACTTTTAGTTTTCCAGTGTGTCTTAATTATGTTCAATATAGCATTGAAAGTAATCTTTCTCCCTAAAAGTTTAATGACCACTGTCTTGGCCATTTTCTTTTCAATTAATTTATGCACTCTTTCAGAGAAAATAATCGATGGAATTCCACTGATAACTTTTGTTTTAACATCTCCTTCTTGTACTTCAATGTCCTCCAACGCTTGAAAAGGATCCGTTGAGTTTTGCGAACCCATCAACTTGTTCCTGTAGGAAACTTTTGGTGCAACATCCTCCATTACCTTCTGTCTATTTTCCATCTAATGTTGGATCATCCTTATCCATCGACATATCAGGTCGACGTCTGACTTTCTTCGTAACTCTATTCACCCCAGAGTTCAAGATAATCGGATTAGCTCTGATAGTAAATTTTGAAGCAGTCAAATCTCCATTCATTTATTCTTTTTCAAAGATACTTTTTGTTAACCGAATTAATTACTATTATTGGATAATAAAAGTCAATCAATAATAACATAATATAGTGGTTGTGATTGATTATGAATAATTGGGTTGCATAATCAAATAAAATCATGAAATAAAGTGGAATAATTACGGACTAAGTCAAATTATTCGTGGACAAATATTTAATTAGATGCATAAAACAACCAAATAATGATTTCTTGCCTGTTGTTTCTCATTAATTATGACAATAAAAGTTCATCACAAGAATCATGTTTGATAGTATCATCTTTGGACTGATTACTAATGATCTGATTACTGATTTATGTAACATTACAACCCTACTTAATCTAGAATTTCAAACATGGTAAGCCTCTACTAATTAACATATCAATGATAAAAAAAAAAAACAGCCACTTTATAGAAAAGGTCAATGGTTTAAAAATTCTATCAGAATATCAAATTAATCCATTTAATCTATTAATATGTTGCATTAAATAATAATTTAAATATAAAATAAACATTAAATTTAGTATATACTTAATAAAAGATGTATCTTTGAATTTTGACAGAAAGATTGTAGGTTTAAATTTTGAAGATAATATTATTAAAAAATAATTATAATTTTCAAAAATAAATCGTAAAATAAACACAAAAATATAAAAAAATTATCTCTAGAATTACTATAACCTTTAATATGTGATGAAGAGTAAAAGATTCAAATGTTTTCGCATATGATATTATTTAAAAGATAAATTAGTTTTTTTTCAATTTTTTAGTTTTACGTGTTTACAAATTCTATAGTTTTTCTTTTACCAGTTTGAATTTTTATTATATTTTTAATTTTCTATTATGTACGGAACAGAACAAGTCATTTATTATCCATGCAATTGGTTGAATCGGTTCTGATTTTCAAAATTTTGGAGCTTTTAACATTTAAAAAAATCTGTTTTATTTTTTTATGTACCAAACAGACATACATTGGATTTTATTCAACCATTTAAACTTCTTGATCCAATCCAATTTTTTCGATATTAAAAAACTGAAAATTTTATTTATCTAAATTAATTTTTCTAAAAATTCTGAAGATTTTAGACTCGAGGAATTCGAAAATGAATATTTAAAGATTCTAAACTTTTGCATTAACTAATATTGCCAAGGATTAAAACAAATATTTGAGGTATAAATATTGAATTTATGTGTATAACATTGTTTCTTTCTTTCTTTATTTTATGTTATACACTTGTTAATGTCAGCAAGTATAAAATAATCATAAAAATCCAAGGGTGTAAATACATAATTTTTATATTTCTTACTTAAAGAAAGGAAATGAAGATTGCAATCCCATGGAAAAAAGCATCTTCTTGCATGT
Source organism: Gossypium raimondii (assembly GCF_025698545.1). Classification (NCBI taxonomy): domain Eukaryota; kingdom Viridiplantae; phylum Streptophyta; class Magnoliopsida; order Malvales; family Malvaceae; genus Gossypium; species Gossypium raimondii. The sequence goes on from NC_068565.1 coordinate 23,499,129, forward strand.
TCCCTTCCTAGACATAATCATTAAGCATTTTCCATGCTTTCTTTCTTTGGATAAACTACTCATATAATCGCACAAAGTTGAGAATGCTTTTATTTTGCTCATCAATTTTTTATTATTAATTTTGTCACCTTATTAGGTTAACTTTAAATTGTTGTCATTTTACTATTAAAATATATTTGGTCATTGAATGAGATACTTATACGATCAATTTTATTGATATAATAACAAATTTAACTTTCAATGTGAAAAGAGAAAGCACATTAATGATATTATTTTAAACTGCTATTAGAAAATATTAAAATACATCTTCTACAAATTTTAGAATGCGATTTAAAATGATTAGTATATATTATACCATAAATATGTTTTCCAACTGTCTTTTAAATTTTAAGGACATTATATATTTTAAATAATATATCAAATTTTTTAAAAATTAAGTATTTTTATTATTTTTAATATTTTACAATTATTTTAATATTTTATAAATTTTATAAATTTCGGAATTTTTACATATATATATTTTATATTTCTTGAATTTTTAGAATCCGGACAAATTTAAAAGAATGTGTAAACATTGAAGGTTAAATTCGATAAATTTTTAAAATGAAGACTAAATTAATAAAAAGTGTAAACTGAAAGGTCAAAATTTATTATTATACCAATAAAATTACTACGTCAACATTTCGTTTAGTGATTAAATAAAATTTAATAGTGAAGTAATTAGAATTTAAAATTCACCTAAAAATTTGACAAAATTACAAAAAATTCGATGAACAAAAAAGCACCCTAAAATTTGAGTGACTATTTGGATAATTTACCATAATCATAATCATCATCACCATCATATTTGATGCTGTTCGATGCTGAAAAGTATGGGACAAAAGTCCCTAAATTTACAGCATTTTATTTTAGCGAGAGAAAATGATGATCATCATCATGAACATCCTTCATTATAGGCTTATAATAATTTAACATTTTCACACTAGTAAAAAGAAGAAAAATTCTCTATGTGAATTTTTCCACTTTCCCAAAGTTTGAAAAACAATCTCCATTTAATAATTATTTTGTTGTACTTTTTAATATAAATAAAAATATTTTAAGATTTATATTAGATAATAAATTTATATGACCTAATTTAGTGACTGTGCATCAAATTTAAGTAATTAAATTAGATTAATATTTGTTATTCGTATAAAATTTACATACAAAAGTTAGTAAAATATGAAGCAACAATTACTTATTATTTTATTATTCTATTGTAGTAATAATTTTTCTTACATCCGCTATTAAAAGGGTTGAGTACAACATACTAATGCATATGGCATAATTAATAAAAGAATTCAAGTTTAAATCTTAAAAATAACTTTATTAAAAAGAGTGAGTATAAATCTGAAAAAAATCTCCATTAATTGTAATGCAAACAATGAGGATACCTTAATTAAAAAAAATCACATAAACCATACTCATATTCAACTACTCAACATTTTATTTGTTTTAATTTTATTAAATTTGACCTTCAAATTTAAAATTTTATTAAAATTAAATTTGAGGTCAATTAAAATTTAATATCAATTCCTTCCTCACTTCACCCATAATTCAATTTACATGCATATAATATTTTTTCAATACTAATTGATAAACTTTTATAACATACTAAATTTAAAATTTTAATATATAACTATATCTCTCAAAATATATATAACTATATAAAATTTAATTCCATTCAACATAATTTTACGCAAAAATCAAAATAAAATTATTATGTCTAGAAGGCCAAGAACCAACATTAGATAGAGATGTTGATTTCAAAAAATTAATAATAAGGAATGTTGACCTTTTTTTATGCCTTTAAACATACTTCTCTCGTCTCCTCGATCATTCTCTTTGAATGCAGCTATCATTAATTTAATTTCATTCTACTTTCCCAAGCTTATTATTATAACTATCATCATAAATATCATTATTATCTTCGTCTTCTTCTTTACTGAAATCGCCACCATCATCAACCACAGTGTAGTCAACCAGTCATGCCTACGATTTTCATAGTTTTTTTTTTTATAAGTAGAGAGTTCATTATATCCAAAAAGAAAGCAAAATGTTGCTACAATAATACTGATGTCTTCCTACCCCACCAATATCTATACATTAAAATCCCTGTTCCTAATAAGTTTTATGGTGCTAATTACATTGTGTTTACTATTAACAAGCTTAATCTGTACAGTCTCATTTACATGGTTGAAAAGATCCTCAGCTTTTTGTTGAGTTCCTCCATGTAGCCTCAAAGTTCCATGTCAGTCTAATAACAATTGTATATATGAAGACTTTTTCCATTTCCATGAATATACACCCATTGGGTCATCCCCTATCAGAAGAATAGGTTAAAATGAGTAACTCATTAATCTTGATCAATTGTGAGTACAAATGTTCTGTATTTATACCGATATAATCAGTAATGACTAATGTAAAACAAAATACCCGAATCACACAACTACTGCTAACTACTTAACTATTTCCTAACTACAATACTTGCTCTAATATCCCCCCTTCAGGTTCTCGACAAAGGGAATCAGCAGGAACAACATTCATATGATCTCGATAGCGAGCAAAGGATTCTATGGTTAATGGTTTAGTCAGCACGTCAGCAACTTGATCACATCCAGGAACATAATTCACCTGTAATTTCCCACCAAGTACATTCTCTCGAACAAAATGCATGTCAAGCTCTACATGCTTAGCTCGAGCATGTAAGATGGGGTTCGCTGCAAAAGATATTGTGTTGGAATTGTCACACTAGATTATTGGTGTACCCGTGACCTTTACTCCTATCTCATCAAGCAATGAGCAATACCAAGTTAGTTCAGATGCAACATTTGCTAAGCTATTATATTCGGCCTCAAGGGTGGATCAAGACACAACACTTTGTTTCTTTGATGATCAATCAATTAGATTATCCCTAAGATATAGACAGAAGCTAGAGGTAGACTTACGATCTTTAAGCAAATTGGCTTAGTCAGCATCAGAGAAACCCGTTACGGCCACATTGGACGGTCGAAACACTAGTCCATGACCAATTGTGCCATGAATGTGCCGAAAGATTTGTTTAACAGTAGTCCAGTAAATATCATGTGGCAAGTGCATATATTGTTGATTTTGTTGACATCAAACGATATGTTAGATTTGGTCAAGCATAGGTATTGCAAGTTGCCAACAATTTGTCGATACAAGGTTCCATCTATAAGAGTGGAAACAACCAGAGATGTGAGAGTAGGAGAACTTACCATAGAAGTGTTCACAGGCTTGGCATTTTCCATGTGATCTCGCTCAAGTAATTCACGAGCATACATTTGTTAAGACACATGCACGAATTTCCATATCGTGTAACTTCGAGATCGAAGAAGTAATTTAGCTCCCCTAAATCTTTTAAAGAAAACTTCTTATCAATGCATTGAATCACCAGTTATAATTATATCATCCACGTACATAAGAATGAACATATAATGAGATGAAGTGTGTTTGAAAAACAACGATGGATCAGCTCGTGAGGCCTGGAATTGCAAATTTTGAGTTAGAAAGCCTCTTAGTTTCTATAACTAAGCTATCGATGCTTGTTTGAGTCCATATATTGCTTTGTTTAGTCTACAAGCTAAGGGATTCCCATCGCTATCAAGAACCTCAAACGCAGGAAATTGTTTCATATAAATGTCCTCAGCCAAATTTCCGCTTAAGAACGCATTGTTAACACCCACCTGACAAAACTAAAGCAAGAATTGTGCGATTTTTGTTGGCTTTCACAACAAGACTGAACGTGTCATTGTAATCTAGACCCAGGGCTTGCGAGAATCCTTGAAAAATAAGGTAAACTTTATTACGGGTAATATTGCCATCTAGATTTGTCTTGACTTTAAACAGCCACTTGCAGCCAACAAGTGATCGATCAGGTGGCAAAGAAACTAAATCCCATGTATTATTTCTACCTAACGCTTGTATCTCATCATAGATAGCAACCTGCCATGAGGGAATAGCCATGGCCTCATGAATGTCAATAGTTGTCATAGTGCTAACAGTGGTAATGTATGCCTTTGGTTTGTATGTTTTGACTTTGTTTCGAGTTACCATGGGATGAATGCTAGTAGTAACAGAAACCTGTTGGATAACATTAGAAGAGGAAGCTAGCCCACCAAGAGGATCCTGAATAGCAACTATAGGAGGCACACTTGTACCAACTGATAAAGAAAGCGGGCCTGAATAATGCTGATCAGTAGATGATCCTATTACACATTGAGGAGATACAAAAGAGTCATTAGTTGCTGACATGGAAAACCCAGAAGCTGAAGACGAAACTAATACAACTTGAGTATTTACTACCAATGAAACTATAATCGGAAGTGTTATCACCGAGCTTGTAGTATCTGGTGCTAAAGTGAAGGTGGGAGCGGTGAACTTAGCAAAAGGAAAAACACTTCCATCATTATGCACATACCAGGAGATGTAAACTCGGCCATACTGATCCAAACATTTATAACCTTTGTGATTGGGAGCATAACCCAAAAAGGTACAAAGTGTGGACTTGTACTGAAGTTAGTAACAATTATATGGTCAGAACAAGGGACAATGGACACACCCAAAAACTTTGAGCAGGTGATATTTAGGTTGTCGACCAAAGAGCTTCTCAACTGGAGAGAATCTATTCAACACCTTCGTAGGAAGCGTATTGATGAGATGAACAACAGAGTAAAATGAATCTATTCAAGACAAGAAAGGCAAGGATGCTTGCACTAGAAGAACCAGACCAGTTTCCACGATATTCTTGTGACGTTTTTCCACTAGGCTATTTTGTTCAGACGTGTGATGGTAGGACAAATGATGATCTATTCTAGAATCCTTGAGATACTGGTCAAAGCTCCAAAAATTTCTACCATCATTAGTTTGGAGTTGTTTGAGCTTCACTCATTACTGTAACTCAGCATGTGTTTTGAAGGACAAAAATGCTTATAAAGCATCTAATTTCCTTTTATGAAAATAAACCCAAATGTGCCTTGAAAATGCATTCACAAATGAAATATAATATTGGTGACCAAAAGAATAATAAGGGGCTAGCCCCAACAAACAAACAACAACCAATTCTAAGGGAGCAGAGTACAAAATATTAGTGGCAACAAATGGCAATCTATGACTTTTGCCTAGTTTACAAGCATTACATAAGGAGTAGGTCTTATTTCTAGGAATTTGAATATTACAAGCATTTAGTACTTAGTTTACAATAGGGAGTGACGGATGACCAAGCCGTCAATGCCACTGACCAAATGTTGAGACTGTAGCTAGTTGTGGAAGGGACTAATCAACAGCTGCAAACTGAGCAGCAACTATATGTGAAGCAAACATTGCAAAAGAAGGGGTGGTGTAAGATGAAAACTAGTACAAACTATTTTGCCCAATGTCTCAAAAAATATCCAATGAGTAACCATGTCCTCTAGAAACCAATGATTCAAATAAAATTCAAAAAACACTTTGTTATCCTTAGCAAACTTTGAAACTGACAGTATACTTTTGTGATTATCAAGTACATAGAATAGATCTTTAAGCAACAATGAATCAAAATCAATAGAAAAAAAAGAGTCACCAATTTGAGAGATTTTAATGAAGTGACCATTACTTATGATCACCTTACCTGACCCATGGTACGGACGAGAGTCGATGAACTGGGCAGGGTCACTCGTCATATGTGCCGTGGACCCATTGTCAGGACACCAGGCAGGGTTAGCCATAATAGACGGGGTTTTTAACACAACAGTTGTTGGTATGGAACATATAGTTCTTGCAGACACACAAGCAGCCTTGGACGAGCTAGAATAACCAATACCAGAATGGTGAGAGTGAAGCCAAAAATAAGAGCATTCAGATGACCCATGGTGAGTGTAACACATATAGGCTGATTTAGGCTTACGACTTACATGAGAAATCAACCCACTGAAAGATGAGCCTATACGTCTAATACCCGAATTAGGGTTTGTGTAAAGCCCCAAAATTCAAGTCTTTACTTTTTGCTTATTTTGTCACAAATTGCTTGTTTGCTTCAGTGGTTAAGTAATTTGGGTGTGTTTGGGAGTGTTTGAGGAGCCTAGGTTCAAGTCTTGCCCTTGGAAAATTTTTTAGTTTTTCCCTTAAATGAACCTGGACGTTGGTATATAGGTCTTATTAATATTTGTGATTGTTTTATGACATAAAGAGCCGATTGATCCAGTGGTAAACGACGTGTGAAGTACTCTTAAGGTTTGAGGTTCGAGTCCTGAGCTGTATTGTGGAGTATTTATTTTTATCACCAGTGCATTGACGTGGTAGACTTTGACTAAAATGATGTGGACTTTCAATGGAGGAGTGAACTATGGAGGGATTAGTGGGATGGTGATTGGATGGAGAAAATCAAGGAAGCATAAGGGGAGAGTTTTTAGGAGAAAATCAAGGAATTTGAGAAGGGGGAGTGTTGTGCCGAATTTATTCTTTAGATAGTAGGTAATCGGTTTGGGGTTTTCTTTTCACTCTGTCTGCTTCGGTTTTGGTCAGTTTTTCTTTCTTCCCATTTGTTTTTTTGTGCCGATTTTTGCTAAGGCTTGGTGTATCTCTCGAGTGTGTTGGGTATTTTTCTGCTCATCTCTTTTCTTACTGTGTGTTGGCCGAATAGTTACGGTTCCCCCAATTGAATACATTTTTCTCTTTCCTCTCCTCTTGTAGCAGAATTTCCCTTCCCTTTTCCCTCTTCTCTTCTTTGCTATCCGAACCTCCCCTATCTTCTCCTCTTCTTTATTGATCGAATATTTTTCTCTTACTGCTTGGGATTTCTATCTTCCATTATTTTCTTTTTGACTGAGAGCGATCTCTCCATTTATTTTGAGTGTGGTTCAGCCGATTATCACCATTTTGTTCTATCTCTCTGCACCGATCTTCTCTTTGCTATTTTTGCTATCTCAGTGCTGCAAGTATTATCGGTAAAGTATGAATACTCTTCACTTTTTGTTTAAAACCGATTCTCTTCCTTTCTTTTTCATTAAAATCGAATACCCTGTTGGCCACTTATATGGCCTAACTTAGTTTTTGAGATCACTGTTCGTGGTGCAGATATTCAATAAGTGAGTGACCAATTTTCGTTGGCAGACTTGGAAGAGTAAGTCGCCCTCTGTCCAGCCAGGTAAGGATGGTGTTTTGATTAAGTGTCGACAAGAGGGTGTTTTTCAATAGTGATTAAAGGACTGACTCAGGACTTATTTGAATGCAGATTTTGGGTGTTCGTGTATCTAGGTGCGTTTTCACAATCAGGTGTGTAATCACACCCTCTTTCAACTGCAAATCGGTAAAAGTCGAAAAGCTGAAAAAGACCATGCTGAGACCATATGGGCGTACGAACGCTCGTGTGGTAAAGAGAGCCCACGAAACACGGTGTTAGAGTGTAGAGGCCTCCATGAGCAATTTTATGGGCTTAGGCCGTAATGGGACTAAAATGACCGAAATACCCCCGAAGGGTAAAATGATCGAAATACCCTCGAAGGGTAAAATGATTGAAATACCCTCGAAGGGTAAAATGGCTGAAATACCGCTAAAGGGTAAAATGATCGAAATATCGCTAAAGGGTAAAATGATCGAAATACCCCCGAAGGGTAAAATGACCAAAATACTCGCGAAGGGTATAATTATCGAAATGCCCTTGAAGGATAAAATGATCGAAATATCCTTAAAGGGTAAAATGATCTAAATACCCTCGAAGGGTAAAATGATCGAAATACCCTGAAGGGTAAATTGATCGAAAGACCCCCGAAAGATAAAATTACCGAAATACCCCCGAAGGGTAAACTATCAAAATAACCTTAAAGGGTAAATGACTAAAATACCCTCAAAGGGTAAAATGATCGAAATACCCTTGAAAGGTAAAATGACTGAAATACCCCGAAGGGTAAAATGATCGAAATACCCCCGAAGGATAAAATTACCGAAATACCCCCGAAGGATAAAATTACCGAAATACCCCTAAAGGGTAAAATTATCAAAATCTCCTTAAAGGGTAAAATTACTAAAATACCCCCGAAGGGGTAAAATTACCGACATATCTCGTAAGGGTAAAATTACCGAAATACCCCCTATAGGGTGAAATGATCTTTATACCCCTAAGAGATGAAATGACTATTATGGTCTTATGATATGTATGACTATGATTGAGCATGACATTTTGCATACACGTATGATATTATGTCACAACACATTGCATGGGGTTGGGTTGTTATATTTGGAAGAAGTGTACTGTATTGATAAGGTCGCACGGGTCGTCCAAGACGACTGTGGACCTACTGGTGGCTTTGCCACGTATACTATTACTGGCAGCTTTGCTGTGATTCTATTACTGTCAGTTTTACTACGATATTGGTGTGTTGGCTAGGTGGGTCGGTTTTATCCCCACATAGTGTGTTGGTAGTATGGAGTGGTGTGTTAGCTGGATTGGGATGGGTTGCATTTTATGTACTGTAATGTTACTGTATTTGGTTAAGGCCCACACTGATACCGTATTGGGTTAAGTCCCACAGTGCTACTGAATTGGGCTAAGGCCCTCACTGTACTGTCACTGAATAGGGCCCAGGCCCAGACTGCTACTATATGTTATTTACTATTTGATTGATAGGGGATTACACACTGAGTTTCGTAAACTCACCCTCTCCTCTTAACTGTGTAGGTAATCGTCAATCTTAGGCGATTCGGTGCCGCGAGGGACTCAGAGGTGGCCACACAACAGCTGCTGTTCACACTTTCTTTTATTTTACTTCAAATTATAAGTTGGGTTTTGTTTTTGTAATAAGGCCTTTAATTTGGGTTTTAAATTTTAATTGGGCTTTTGCTTACATATTTTATATTGCTAGTTAGGTGAAAACGAATTTTCAAAATAATTACTATTTTCAAAGACACGAACTTTAAAAGTTAGAGTTTTCAAATGCTTCCGCATTTTAAATCAACTTAATATAGTAATAGTAGTTAATAAGGAAAACATTTGGTTAAGTGTTCTTTTAAACATTACTAAAGAGGTTTCCAAACTTAAGAAACGAGTTTTATCAACAATTCTAAATTTTGAGAGACACTTCAATGTGACACCAGATATGGTCATAACGTCTAGGCCGAGTTTGGGGTGTTACATTTAGTGGTATCAGAGCCAAGTTACAAAAATCAACTATGGAATGGGTTTGAAAATATCTGGAATTTTTGAAAAACTATTTTGAATTATTTTTGAAGGTTACAAGTGTGGCACACCGAGTCTCCAGCACCGAATCTGTAAGTTTCTATATACTGTAGGCTGTTTAAACTAAAATATATTGAGAGATTACTATAGATAAGTAGGACTGTACTGAAACTCTTAAATTAGGGAAAACTGAGACTATAGGAAAACGGAAATTGTAGGTAGACTCTTGAATTACGAAAACAAACTCTGATTATTGCTTCTCATAAGACATATGTTAGTAATTACTGAAACTACTAACTAATGTAAAAGCTTAGTAAATAGATTATACGTTATCCAATATGAGCACTAGAGGTACTCGCGGAAGGGGTACACGAGGCCGTGGTAGAGGCCGAGGAAGTGCTAGGACTGGGACTTCGACTTCAGGCCACATGCCTAATGTTAGGGCTAGGGAAGCACCAGCTTCACCGATGACTGAGACAGGATCATTCGATCGAGCGGCTGGGGATGATGCACTATCTTAAGTTATGCTCTGTATTTTGGAAAGGGTTGTAGGGACTAGTACAGGTGTTGTGGGCCGTGGGCCAGTTTCAGAAAGATTACAGTCAAATGGAGCGGAAATTTTCAGGAGTGTTTCTGGAGTGGCCCCTAATGTGGCTGAATACTGGTTGGAAGCCACAGAGAGAATAATGGATGACCTCGACTGCACTTCTGAGAAAAAGCTAAAAGCTACAGTGTCTTTACTGCTAGATAAAGCCTATCAGTGGTGGCTTACTGTGAGAGAAGGTACTCAGACCGATCGGTTAACGTAAGATTTCTTTAAGTCAGCATTTCAAGGGAATAAAACTGTGGGCACAAGTTATGTGGATGCCCGACGAAAGGAATTGTTGAGTTTGGTTCAAGGGAATAAAACTGTGGCTGAATATGAGGCAGAGTTCTTGCATTTGAGTCGCTATGCTCATGAGATAGTGGCGACTGAATATGAACGCTGTGTGCGATTTAAGGACGGTCTCCGGGATTTATTGTGAGTCTTGATAACTCCACAGAGGGAGCGATGTCTTGCTGCCCTAGTTGAAAAGTTGAAAATCGCCGAGGATGTGAAGCGCTTTGAGCGCTAGAACCGTGAGAAAGATAGGGGTAATTTTAAGAGGGATTCAGAGCCATCAAGTTCTTCTAGAAGGCCTAAAAAGAAGGCCAGGTTTGATGGGCCAGTTCGAGCTAGGGTTTCTATTGCAAGACCTCAGCCTTGTGCTGGATGTGGGAGACATCATCTGGGTGAGTGTTAGAAGAAGATTGGGGCATGTTTCAGATGTGGGTCTAAGGAGAAACAAGTTAAGGATTGTCCTCAGAGGCCTACTCAGATGCAAGTTGTAGGTCAGGGTTTTGTTCAGCCAGTGAGAGGTGGTCAGCAGCCACCAAGAGGCTGTGGGCAAGTTAGAGGTGGAAATGGTGTGTGACGAGGTCGTGGAACGTATGGCAGAGGGGATGGTAACAATAAGGCAAGGCAACCAGCACTGATCTATACTGCTCATTTCCGTGAGGATGGTGACACTCTAGATGTTATAACTGGTATGTTCCTAATTCATAATGTACCTTACACTGCATGCACTGTGTCTGGCACCTTGGGTCTCATATGTGAGAGTACTGTTAATGAGATGACTGTGTTAAGTCCACTGGGACAATCAGTAAGGGTAGACAAGTTATTTAGAGATGTGCCCCTAAAGGTTCAAGGAGTTATATTTCTAGCGGATTTGATGGAATTACCTTTTGGTGAATTCGACATAATCTTGGGGATGGATTAGTTGGTTAAACACTGTGCAACTTTGGATTGTGCTGCTAAGCGTATGGTATTAAAGACTACTGAGGATGAGGAAGTGGGTGTGATTGGGGAGCGAAGGGATTTTCTGTCTAATGTGATCTCTGCTTTAAGGGTCAGAAAACTAGTTCACAAGGGTTGTGAAGCGTTTCTAGCTCATATTGGTGCATTTGTTTCTGAGTGTCTTTCTGTTGAGGATGTCAGAATTGTTAAGGATTTTTCTGATGTTTTTCCTGATGAGCTCCCTGGGTTGCCTCCGAGCTGCGAAGTTGAATTTGGAATTGAGTTCCTACCATGAATGGCTCCAGTGTCCATCGCCCCTTATAGGATGGCACCAAAGGACTTGGTGGAATTAAAAGCTCAAATCCAAGAACTGTTGGATCGAGGATTCATTCGACCTAGCGTGTCTCCGTGGGGAGCACCAGTGTTTTTCGTAAAGAAAAATGATGGGACCATGTGCATGTGTATCGACTATCGACAATTGAATAAACTAACTATCAAGAATAAATATCCTTTGTCGAGGATAGATGATTTATTTGATCAATTGCAAGGAGCTTCAGTTTTCTCCAAAATAGATCTTCGTTCTAGGTACCATCAGTTGAGAGTTAAGAAGGCTGATGTGTATAAGACTGCGTTTAGGACTCGTTATGGTCATTACGAGTTCCTAGTAATGTCGTTTGGGCTAACGAATGCACCAGCTGTCTTCATGGACATAATGAACTGAGTATTCCAACCCTACTTGGATCGATTCGTGGTGGTATTTATAAATGATATATTGGTGTATTTGAGAACTGAGGATAAGCATGATGCACATTTCTAAATTTTTCTGCAGATTTTAAGGGAGAAACAATTGTATGCTAAGTTCAGTAAGCGTGAGTTCTGGTTGTGAAAAGTGACATTTCTAGGTCACATGGTATCTTCCGAGGGGATTAGGGTTGATCATCAGAAAATTGAAACTGTACTAGATTGGAAACCACCTAAGACCGTATCTGAGATTTGAAGTTTTCTAGGTCTTGTAGGGTATTATAGAAGTTTTGTTGAGGGGTTTTCCTTGATTGTTGCACCCTTACTAAGTTGCTGCGTAAAGGGATACCGTTTAATTGGACTGATAAACAGCAAGAAAGTTTTGAAACATTGAAGAAAGTTCTGACTGAGGCCCCTGTCTTAATACAACCAGAGTCTGGGAAGGAATTCGCTGTCTACAGTGATAAATCACACGTTGGTTTGGGTTGTGTGTTGATGCAGGAGGGTAAAGTGATTGCTTATGCGTCTCGTCAGTTTAAGCCTCACGAGGTGAATTACCCTACTCATGACTTGGAGTTAGCTACGGTGGTATTCGCGCTGAAAATTTGGAGGCGCTATCTCTACGGTGAGAAGTGTACTATCTACGCGGATCATAAGAGTCTTAAGTACCTCCTCACTCAGAAGGAGTTGAATCTTAGACAGCGAAGATAGATAGAGCTGCCTATAATTGCTCGATTGAATACCATCCTGGTAAGGCTAACTTGGTAGCCGACGCACTGAGCCGTAGATCTGTATCTTGAGAGTGATGTTAGCTTGTCTCAGTCTATTTCATGATGGTAGCTTCTTGGCTGAGTTGCACATTAGACCGACGTGGACTGAACATATTAACGGTAAACAGTTGTTGGATGAGTCACTGGTTCCTCGTTTCCGTCAGGTTTAGAATGGGGAAACTTCAGATTTTGGGTTGAGTAGTGAAGGAATATTGTGTTTCTATGGTAGAGTTTGTGTACCGAGGGATAATGGTTTGAGGTTGTCTATTCTATGAGAGGTGCATAGTAGTTCTTTTGCTATGCATCCTGGTGGGAGTAAAATGTATCGTGATCTTCGTGAGTTATACTGGTGGCCAGGACTGAAACATGAAGTAACTAATTTTGTGGGTAAGTGTTTAATTTGTCAGCAAGTGAAGGCTGAACATCAATTACCTTCAGGGTTATTACAACCAGTTAAGATTCCACTTTGGAAGTGGGAGAGAATAACCATGAATTTTGTGAGTGGGCTGCCCTTGACGCCTACCGAGAAGGATTCGGTATGGGTTATTGCAGATCGATTGACTAAATCTGCCCACTTCATACCAGTTCGTACTGATTACTCTTTGCAGAAGTTCGCTAAACTGTATGTGGCTGAGATTGTAAGGTTGCATAGGGTACCGATTTCTATTATATCAGATAGAGATCCTCGCTTTACATCTCGATTTTGGAAGAAATTACACGAGGCTTTGGGTTCTAGATTGGACTTTAGTACTGCGTTTCATCCCCAGACAGATGGTCAATCTGAGAGGGTGATTCACATATTGGAGGAGATGTTAAGGTGTTGTGTAATGGATTTTCGAGGCAAGTGGGAAGATTATTTGCCGCTACCAGAGTTTGCGTATAATAATAACTACCAGTCCAGTATTCAAATGGCACTGTACGAAGCATTATATGGTCGTAGGTGTCGTTCTCTTACCTATTGGACTGAGTTGGGCGAGCGGTGAGTTCTGGGTCCAGAGTTGGTTTCTGATACCGAAGAGAAAGTAAAACTGATTCGAGATCGATTGAAGGAAGCATCTGATAGGCAGAAGTCTTACCCAGATCTTAAACACTGAGAGATTGAGTATTCTATGGGGGACTAAGTTTTTCTTAAGGTTTCCCCTTGGAAAAAGATACTGAGGTTTGGCCGGAAGGGTAAGCTTAGCCCTAGGTTCATTGGGCCTTATCGGATATGGAAGCGTGTAGGACCGGTCGCCTATCAACATGAGTTATCTTCAGAATTAGATTGAATTCAAGATGTGTTCCACTTCTCCATGTTAAGGCATTATCGCTCTGATCTCACACACATAGTACAAGTTGAGGAGATCGAAGTTAGGCCAGATCTGACCTTCGAGGAGGAACTAGTGCGGATTTTGGACCGTGAGGTTAAGGTAATGAGGAAGAAATCTATTCCTCTAGTCAAGGTGCTTTGGCGTAATCACAGTTCAGAAGAAGCCATGTGGGAACTCATAGAGGCGATGCCACAATAATACCCTCACCTTTTCTGACCAGGTAAATATTGAGGCCGAAGTATCGTTAAGGGGGTAGAGTTGTAACGCCCCAAAATGCAAGTCTTTAATTTTTGCATGTTTGGTCACAAATTTCTTGTTTGCTTCAGTGGTTAAGTAATTTGTGTGTGTTTGGGAGTGTTTGAGGAGCCTGGGTGCAAGTCTTGGCCTTGGCAAAGTTTTTAGTTTTTCCTTTAAATAAACCTGGATGCTGGTATATAGGCCTTATTAATATTTGTGATTGTTTTATGACACAAAGAGCCTATTGATCTAGTGGTAAGTGGCATGTGAAGTACTCTTAAGGTTTAAGGTTCGACTCCTGAGCTACACTGTGGAGCGTTTATTTTTATCATCTGTGCAGTGAGGTGGTAGAGTTTGATTGAAATGCTGTGGAATTTCAATGGAGGAGTGAATCGTGGAGGGATTAGTGGGATTGTGATCTGGTGGAGAAAATCAAGGAATGATAAGGGGAGAGTTTTTAGGAGAAAATCAAGGAATTTGAGAAGGGGGAGTGTTGTGCCGAATTTATTCTTTAGATAGTAGGTAATCGGTTTGGGTTTTCTTTTCACTCTGTCTGCTTCGTTTTGGTTAGTTTTTCTTCCTTCCTTTTTCTCTTTTTTGTGTCGATTTTTGCTAAGGCTTGGTATATCTCTCGAGTGTGTTGGGTATTTTTCTGCTCATCTCTTTTCCTACTGTGTGTTGGTCGAATAGTTGCGGTTTCCCCCTGTCGAACACACTTTTGTCTTCCCTCTCCTCTTGTGGCCGAACTTCCCTTCCCTTTTCCCTCTTCTTTTCTTTGATAGCCGAACCTCCCTCTCTTCTGCTCTTCTTTATTGATCGAATATTTTTCTCTTACTGCTTGGGATTTCTATCTTCCATTATTTTCTTTTTAACTGAGAGCGATCTCTGTATTTATTTTGAGTGTGGTTCAGCCGATTATCACCCTTCTGTTCTATTTCTCTGCATTGATCTTCTCTTTGCTGTTTTTGCTATCTCAGTGCTGCAAGTATTATCGGTAAAGTATGAATACTCTTCACTTTTTGTTTAAAACCGATTCTCTTCCTTTCTTTTTCATTAAAATCGAATACCCTTTTGGCCACATATATGGCCTAACTTAGTCTTTGAGATCACTATTCATGGTGCAGATATTCAATAAGTGAGAGACCACTTTTGGTTGGCAGACTTGGAGGAGTAAGTCACCCTCTTTCAAGCCAGGTAAGGATGGTGTTTTGATTAAGTGTCGACAAGAGGGTGTTTTTCCATAGTGATTAAAGGAATGACTTAGGACGTATTTGAATGCAAATTTTGTTTGTTCATGGATCTAGGTGCGTTTTCACAATCAGGTATGTGATCACACCATCTGTCAACTTCAAATCGGCAAAAGTCGACAAGCCGAAAAAGAGGCGCGGAAACCAGGGTGTGCGAACACTCGTGTGGTAAATCGAGCCCAAGAAACACGGTGTTAGATTGTAAGGGCCTCCATGAGTGATTCTATCGGCTTAGGCCGTATTGGGCCTAAAATGTCTGAAATACCTCCGAAGGGTAAAATGACCGAAATACCCTCGAAGAGTAAAATTACCAAAATGCCCTTGAAAGGTAAAATGATCGAAATACACTCGAAAGGTAAAATGATCGAAATACCCTCGATGGGTAAAATGACCGAAATACCCTCGAAAGGTAAAATGACCGAAATACCTTGAAGGGTAAAGTGACCGAAATACCGTCGAAGGGTAAAATGACCGAAATATCTTTAAAAGGTAAAATTACCAAAATACACTCGAAGGTTAAAATGACCAAAATACCCTCGAAGGGTAAAATGACTGAAATACTCGAAGGGTAAAATGACCAAAATACCCCTAAAATGTAAAATTACCAAAATACCCCTGAATGGTAAAATTACGAAAATATCCCTAAAGGGTAAAATTATCAAAATATCTCTGAAGGGTAAAATTACCAAAATACCCTTGAAGGGTAAAATTACCGAAATACCCTTTAAGGATAAAATTACCGAAATACCCCCATAGGGTGAAATGATCTTTATACCCCTAGGAGATGAAATGACTGTTATGGCCTTATGATATGTCACGACACATTGCATGGGGTTGAGTTGTTATATTTAGAGGAAGTGTACTGTATTGATAAGGTCGCACGATCGCACAGGACGACTATGCACCTACTGGTGGCTTTGCCACATATACTATTACTGGCAGCTTTATTGCGATTCTTTTACTAGCAATTTTATTGCGATATTGGTGTGTTGGCTGGGTGGGTTGATTTTATCCCCACATGGTGTGTTGGTGGTACGGAGTGTTGTGTTGGCTAGATTGGGATGGGTTGTATTTTCTGTACTGTAATGTTACTGTATTGGGTTAAGGCCCACACTACTACTGAATTGGGCTAAGGCCCTCACTGTACTGTCACTGAATAGGGCCTAGGCCTAGACTGGTATTGTACGTTGTTTACTATTTGATTGATAGGGAATTACACACTGAGTTTCGTAAACTCACCCTCTCCGCTTAACTGTGCAAGTAATCCTCAATCTTAGACAATTCAGTGCCGCGAGGGACTCGTAGGTGGCCACACAATTGCTACTGTTCACATTTGCTTTTATTTTACTTTAAATTATAAGTTGGGTTTTGTTTTTGTAATAAGGCCTTTAATTTGGGTTTTAAATTTTAATTGGGCTTTTTCTTACATATTTTATACTACTAGTTAGGTGAAAACGAATTTTCAAAATAATTATTATTTTCAAAGACATGAACTTTAAACGTTAGAGTTTTCAAATGCTTCCGCGTTTTAAATCAACTTAATATAATAATAGCAGTTAATAAGGCAAACATTTGGTTAAGTGTTCCGTTAAACATTACTAAAGAGGTTTCCAAACTTAAGAAATGAGTTTTATCAATAAGTCTAAATTTTGAGAGACACTTCAATGTGACACGCCAAATATGGCCATAACGTCTAGGCTGGGTTTGGGGTGCTATAGTTTGTATCTTCATCCTTATCATAGGTGGAATCATATGTAAAAGCACCGACGGGCAACATGATAGATTTTGCCACAAATCTGACATTGCGATTGTGTTCCACCAGTAAATTAATCCTGTGCACGACCGTGTAAGGACCTAGTCATTCAATGTGACCAAAAGGCCTAAGGTGGTGGTTGTCCAGCATACAATGGGAAAGTTGGTTAAAAAGATTTGTTGGCCTCAACAAGATTGGTCGAGAATGGGATGTGGGAAAAATGAGCTTGCTATCGAGCTTCAGCATCGAATAACACCATTGTAATACCTTGTAAATCAAAACAAACCTGACTTGTAGTAATAATCGATACGATATGATCTACAATATCTCATTTTTCAGTGGTTTTGGGACCACAATTTTGATATGTGAGGTCATTTTTTTATTTTTTAATTAATCTTTATGGATTTACATTAGAGTCATATTAAATTTTGGTAAAGAAATTTTAATATTTTCTTAGTTGATATAAGAAAAGGACTAAATTGCAATATATGTCAAACTCTAGCTATAGTTGAATTATAGCGATTAAATGGGTAATTCCTATAAGTGGGGTGGTTTAATTGGAAATTATACCATTTATGTTTTATATGGACGGTTAAGGATATAATTTAGCTAAAAATATATGTTTAATTAAAGGGTAAATGTGTAAATTAAAAAGTTAACTAAAGAGGCAAATTAAATTAAAACAAAATCATCTTCTTTAGTTGATATTTCCACCGAAATTTTGAAGGCAAAAACACCATTGACGGGCTTAGGGAGGTTCAGCCATAGTCTTCCTTGCATGTGAGTTCTTTTGAGCCTTGTTTTCTTAATTTTTATGTTTTGGGGATCGTTGCAACTAGGCCCAACTAACCCATAACTTCGTTTTTGAAACTGTTAAGAATTTTAAAATGTACCATTGATGAGGTCTTATTATTTTAGATGTTAATTGATGAAATAGAGGTTTCAGTTATTGATTAGAATTAGTTTTTGAGTTAAGGATTAATTTGATAAAATATTAAAATTGACATGGTATTCTTGTGAATTTTGAATAATTATGGACTGTACTAATATGTGAATAAATTTGGCTAGTATGGGTATTTGGCAAATTTTGCTAAATTTAGAGATTTTATGTTTACGGACTAAATTGTAAAAATGTAAAAGTTTAGGAAAATGTGTGAATGATGAAAAGTTAAGAGTCATATCTATTGAATTGAATGTGAAATGTGTGTGAATTTAATAGATTGTATTTAATTACTCTATAGATCAAGACTTGAATAAAAAAGACAATAATCGAGGAAAAGGAAAATTATAGAGTAGTCCTTGCTTTAAGATAGGAAGTGAGCGTAGGTAAGTTCATAATGAATTATTATGTAAATGTAAGTTACTTTTCATTATATTATTGTTTTCTACTTAGTTGTTTGTATGTATGTGAAATTCCATTAGTTATTTATATATTGGAGTATTGCAAATAAACACATGAAGTTGAGAAATTGATAGTAGCATTTCTTGGAGCTGCATATTATAGATATGAGTGTAATGAGTTTATTGTATGTGTACAAAATTGATGAAGTGCCTCTGAATGATGGAAAAGTATTTAAGTAATGAAATCACATATAATCCCTTGTTGAACATAATAATCGCCCAAGAGGGTTAGTATGTGCGCTTGTACGGGATTTGCACTTTGGTGCCTCTTATTGCACATTCGTGCCCCTGCCTATACTTCGGTGCCTCTATTATGCATCTATGATGCCTCTGGTGTGGTGTAGTTACCCGAGTATCTGAGTCGAGTAGTTAGTTCATTGGGCTAAATGTTAATGGAATGTATAGTTTACTTCTGTTCTTAAATGTTGATGCATATTCAAGATATTAGCAAGTGTTAAATGTTCAATGTACTACTTGTTTATATTGGAGTACATTTCTATTGATAAATTATTGTTTATGGAATTGAAAAGTTATTTGAGAGGAGAATTATCATGGTATATTTTGATAAATGATCAAGAACTAATTTGAGTTGTGAATGTGTATTTGGCTATCAGGAATTGTAAATTATCTTTTTATATTTTGATGTCTATTAAGGTAAGTTAGTTTGATGTTTTAAAACTATGAACTTACTAAACTTCTTTAGCTTACTTGTATCATTTTTGGTTCTTTTGTCGTTACCAAACTTGAGGATTGATCGGACGGATCGACTGGAAGCTCACACTATCTAGCTATTTGGTAACTTTTATATTTCGTTTTGGGATGTGGCATGTATATAAGTATTTTTTTGTGAATATGTAAATGTTATTCTATAATAGTTATTCTAGTGAAATGGCTAGTTTTGAATGTATGTATTTGAAGTGTTTGGGTTGTAATCCTTAAGACTATGTTTAAGGTCATGATGCATATAATGGTAGCTTGATGAGAGTTTTTATATTTGGGTCATTGTGGTTGTAGGTTTTTGGAAGATGGTTTTTATACCCCTAATAGATTTCCAACCATTGAGGTTGTTGGTGTAGTGAATATTGCCGTCGGGGATGTAAAACCAGAGCATTTATTTCACCTGCAACTACGAGTATCAATACCAAATAAAAGGGTATTGATAATTTTTGTAATAAATGCTAATTCAGTGACTGTTGGGATTTATTAATCGATACCAAAAAATGCTTATCAATACTTTTTGAAATAGGTGCCGATATCGGATCGATACTTTGTAGGGTTTATAAGAAACATAATGCTATTTTGGTATCATTTTTAAGAAAGGTATCGATTATTTTCAGAAAGTATCGATACCAAAAAAATGGTATTGGTAATTTTTAGGGTTTCTGAAAACAGAATGCATGTTTAGTCTCGATTTTTCAAAGGGTATCGATAATTCCAAAAGTATTGATACTTGGCAAACTAGTATCGATACTTTTTGGCCTGGAGCAATTCTGACTTATTTGAAAATCATTTTGATGTGTTAAAATGATTTTAACTTGATTGAAATCATTGTCACTTGGAGAAAATCATTTTCACTTGATTTTAAAATTGTTTAAAATTTTCTAAGAGTTTAATGTAAATATTAAAATTTTTATTTCTTAGACTTCAAACTTAAAAATCATTTTGTCAATTTTAACTTATATTAAAAACACTTCAATTTGTAATATCAAAATATTTTATTAGATAAAGCTTGGTTTAACAATCTCCCCTTTTTATATAACAAAACATTTGGTAAATTTGTTTTGAATAACTTCTCCCTTTAATAAAAGACATTTTAAATTTGAGGCTAAAAGAAAATTTGTCATTCAAGTTGGCATTCATTTTTACTTTAAGGAAATTGGTCACAAAAATTTGCATTTAATTATCATCAAAGAATAACCAAAGAATAATCAATCCATTTACCTTAATTGACCTTTTCTTTTCCCTTTTTTTGTTATATTAAACATCAAATAAAGCTCAAGGAGAAAGCGAAGTTAGTTTATCACAAGTGATAAATAAAAGCGAATGAGTAATGAACAAAAAGAAAATTGTATCTTAAAATACAAAAAAGCAATAAAGTGCAATAAAAAAAAGACATAGGCATAAACATAGAAATGAAGGTGCAAATGTTATGCAAATGAAATGTATGTCCTAGAGCTACTCTAATAATCATGAGGAGGGGAGAAAGTAGGCATCGAAGGAAAATGTGAAAGGAGAGATGTCGTTTGAGACTCTAAAGTAGATAGCTTCTAACAGCCCGATTTTGGGCCTAGTCGGAACAGTGGTTTCGGGACCACAAATTCAACAAGGAAAAATTTATTTTTTATTATATTTTATGGTCTACAAATTCACGGAATGATTTCGTGAAAATTTCATTCAAAAATTTTGACATTTGGGCACTTAATTTATCCAAAAGGACTAAATGGTATTTAGACCATTGGTTACATTGTGGACAAAAATGGACATGAGATAAGTGAAATAGGAAATTTTTAAGTTAGGGGTATTTTGGTAATTAAAATGTATTAAAAAGACAAAATAGGCCAAAAATCATCATCTTCAAGCCTTGGCTGAATTTCACAAGGGGGAAGCCATTGCTAGGGTTTCAAGCTTCCAAGCTCCATAGTAAGTGATTCCAAGCCCCGTTTTTAATGTTCTTTACATTTTTGGAGTCCCTGTAACTTGATTTAGCTTATTCTAGCAATAATTTAATCTAGGGTTTATATTTGGAAAAATACCCATAGGTGAAATGTGTTTATTTTGATGTTTTATGGTAGAATATGAAGCTTGAAATTATGTTAAATAACTTTTGCTAAGCGATTTTAAGTGAAAACGAGTAAAACGACATAATCGGTAAAAATACCTAATGTTCATAAGTAAGTGTTAGAGTGAGAATTCGATGTTGCCATAGAAGGGAAAAATGTTCAGCATGTCATAATACATAAGAATAAGGGATGAAGCTTAATTTACAAGCTTTGGGGAAAAATCGTAATTTTGTGAAACTTTAGGGGTAAAAATGTAATTTTTTATAAAGTGTGATTTTAGGACTAGATTGAATAATGTGAGTGTTAAATAAGTTAAATGTGTTATTATAAACCAAGAAAGATGAGGAATTGACCTTGAAAGCATGATGGTAGGTTTGTATGTGAATAATACATTGTTTTAATTTTATTTAATATATTGTTGAGATATGATTGAATATAGAATAAATATTTGATGTAGATTACAAAATGTGAATAAATTGGAAAAGTTGGTAAAATTTTGTGAAGTAAGGTTCCCTATTGAACACTCGGATTTGACCGGGATTCTCTAAATGTAAGGGGTTGCTAAGTGCAGATTCCCCGAATCATTGATGAAAAAGGGTTGCTATGCGTCGATTCCCCATATCATTGATTATAAGGTGGTTGCTAAGTGCTGATTCCACCGTGTCCTTGATTGTAAAAGGGGTTGTTATGTACTGATTCCCCGTATCATTGATTATAAGGTGGTTGCTAAGTGCTGATTCCATCGTGTCCTTGATTGTAAAAGGGGTTGTTATGTGCTAATTCCCCGTATCATTGATTATAAGGTGGTTGATAAGTGCTGATTCCACTGTATCCTTGATTGTGAAAGGGGTTGCTATGTGCTGATTCCCCGTATTATTAATTATAAGGTGGTTGCTAAGTGCTGATTCCACCGGGATCCTTTGAACATGAGGTGGTTGCTAAGTGCTGATTCCACCGTGTAACAGTTAATATTCCGAAGTGTTCATCGGGGAAATTGAATAAGTGAAAATATATGTGAATCAAATAAGGTTACGTGATGAATATTGGGTTCGATATTTAATCGACCCTTGAGTAAGATGAAAAGAAGTAATGAAATTATGAAAAAGTTAAATGTGCAACAAAACAGTTTTGGACAGTAACAATAGTGTGGCTTTGAAAAATCACCAAAAATGATGGAAATTGAATTAGAGAGCGAATCAGATATGAAATGAAAGATTAAGGAGTCTATTTTTACATAAAATAAATAGAGCAAGCAAAAGAGTTATACATTTTGAGATATTTTAATTTTAGTGAGGCAGGGTCGGATTGATTTTGGAATCCCCTGTTCTGATTTTTGAAAATAATTAAAAATTGTACAAAAAATAATTACAAGTTATAATTTGTATGCTTAAAATCCTTAATGAGTCTATTTTCAAAGGAAAAAAATGGAAATATCATCCGAATTCTGTACAATGAGATAATTCATTTTTAGTGAAGAGAGGTTAGAGATGTTGAGTAGTGAAACAAGGGTGATTTTAAAGAATAAACTGTACTAATTGAACAAGTAAAAAATTCTGAAAATTTTATGATAAGAAGAAATGTGAGTCTAGTTTCTAGGAAAATTAACGAATCTTAATTTGGAGCTCTGTAGCTTCGGATAAAAATGATTTAGTGACTCTGATTCAAATAGACAGCTTTGAATTTAATATAAGTGAATAGTGAAATTATGTATAATGGTATTTAAGCATGTTTTATACATAAAGGATGTGGAATGGAGAGGAGAAGGAGGAGGAAAATTAATTATATATTTGAATGATTTGTGTCTAATTGGTTATATGCTCAATTATAATCGATAAACGTTAAAATAGAAATGATGCTTACATTTGCGTATTATTGATCATGATTTAAGCTCATATGGGGAAATAAAGTTTCATAGTATGTGAGTGTTGTATATTTGGTATATGATTTGGTATGAAGTAAGGCCATGAATGGTTTATGGATTAACTCATGTTGGTAAGTTTGATACATGAATAAATGTTGAACTCGTCCATACTTATAATGCTTACGCTATATGTTTATTTGGCTAACATGTGTAGTGTACACACTTAAGCTTTGGTCAAGTGGTGGCTGAATTATGCCACGTTAAATTTATAAGTTATGCATTGAAATGGTAAGTTCCTAGATGGGAATATGCTTGTGATCATGGAAAGGGTGGTAATGTTTAAATTATGTAAACTTACTTGAAATTGTTTATCATGTGGTTAATTCCAAAAAGAATTATGTTTAAATGTACTAGCTTCTGACTACGGTTGAATGATATGTTATTGTTTTGTGTGATATTCGTAGGAAATGGGTGTGGAAAGGAAATGAAATGAAATACTAAGTTCATACTTGAAGAATAAAATGACGAAAAAGGGGATGATGAGTTGATTTGATGTTGTTATTTAAGCTTAAGTGATGTTTTCATTGTAATACTAAGAATTTTATAAATGTGTTAATGAATGGCATAATCGATAAACGTTGAGTTAAATGGTGAATACGTATTAGTATTGAACTTAACGATATTGAAGTGTACATGAATTAAATGGAAGTTTTAATGATATGATGGGAATTAAAAGAATTATTGTGGTATTGAAATATATATATTGGATTGAGAAATTGATTTGAATTGTGAACATGAAATATTGTGAATTGAATAAAATGGAAATGAAGCATTGAATTACATGAGTAAGTATCGGGTCTTGTAGGCCCTATTTGTTATGAATATAATATTTTTAGGATATGTTGTAAAGAATTATAAAAGCATGTTAAAAATTTGAAGAGTTTAAATTTGAATGAAATTTTGTAACTCGGTTTAATACGTTTACATGTGTAAGTGTTCTAGTAATGCCTCATACCCTATTCCGGAGTTGAATACGGGTAAGGGGTGTTACATAGCTTAGAGTTCATGTCTTCCCTATGAGATCGAACCTCTTCTTGAAGACCTCGAACATCGTTGCTCAAAGAGTGAACGACATCGAGTATGGCACTATTAACCTCAGAAGAGGGTTGAACAGCATGTAAAGAAGAAGCCAATGGAGGAATGGGCTCGAGTGCTAGAACATCTTCAAAAGCAGTGTTAATGTCATCATCTTTATTATCTGCCGGATGATCGCTCTTAATCTGCGTAACAATGTTGATATCGAAATGATATCCTTCATGATGAAGGGCCCCGTAACTAATTGGTTGGTTTGAGCTAACGGGGGTGTCTCCATGGGTGTCTCAATTTCTGTCAGCCCCCTTCCAATGGCTTTAGTAATGTCATTGAACATTATTAGGGCAAGGTCGGGACACCTATCAAATTTAAAGTAATCGAGACACCAATAATTGGTGTTTCGAGGCATTATATTCTTTTTGATAGGTCTAAGGTTTCAAGTGAGAATGAAATGGAGGATACGATCATGAAGATTAAGTTCAAATGCTGATCCTGACTGAATAAAAAGTGCGAGATTAAAATAACCTTTTTCATCAGAGTTACCTCTGGGAGGCAAATGATGATAATCGCCAAAATCATCGACAGTAAGGCATATAGGGGTTTCATTAAAAATGATGTGATGGCTAAAATAGTACCGCCAAACTCATCATGTTCGAGTTTGGGATTTGAAAAAAAGCATAAACAAGATTAAGGTAAGTCGGTGAAGAAATATTTAAAAATTCCATCCAACCTGAATTTTGTAAAATAGGTTGATAAACAAAATTAATAGCCTCTAACATGGCTAAATCCACTTTCCTAGACTCGCAAACCGTTTTTAAGGAAAAATGTGAGTTAAAACGAGATAGAGAGTTTGAGTTTTGAAAACATTCACTAAAGGACGAGTCCAACTCACTAGATGTATGAGAAGATGATTTACCGATTCTAGGTCTTTTCTTAGGGGCCATACTACCTAAAAAGACACTTAGAAGTACTAAAACTCAATGCAAAAGTCTTTAGAGAATTTTAACAAACACTTGGTGGGCAAAGGTTTTAGGTAAAAAATTTAAGAAAACCTTTAGGAATAGGTGACCTCCTACAATAAAACATGATATTTGGAGTCCAAAACAACTCAATAATCCATCAAGAACCACTATTTCAACCTAGATTTTATAAAATTAACAAATTGAAAGTGTTAGGTTTTTACCTCAAAAGTGTTGAAATAAGCAGAATCTTCAAAGCAATGTTGAACAAATCTTGAGGAAATGATGTTTGACAATGTTAAAAGACCAAGATTTGTCAAAAAAATGAAGAAATTTAAGAAAATTTGGGGAGGATTTGAGAGGATTTTAGTGGGGGGAATTTTTAGGTTTTGGATTTGTTAGAAAATTGGTGCAGATACCTAAATACAGCACGTGGTATCGATTGTTTTTCACGAGTATCAATATTTTTAAAACTATATCAATACTAATTTGCGATTTTGTTTTCCAAGTGCAGTGAAAAATATACAATCAAGAGTTTTGAGTTTGTAAAAGTTCTAAGGGTCCTAAAATGACTCTAAAGGCGTCCCTACATGTTTCATATGTATGAAAGTACATTATACAAGTATAATGCATATAATTTATAATTCAATGAGTGCAAAAACAACATAAAAGCAATTTAAGCTTGATAAATAAGGTTAAAATAGATCAACTTCTCATATAAAACACCTCTTATCTTTTTGCATATAAGAGCCATGAATATCATACTTATCAAGCTTTTTGCACAAAAAAATAAAGCACATAAAAAAATTAACAATAAGTCAAGGTAAGGTGGTCAAACCTAGTTCTTTCCTAACTGTCCAAAATCTTTCAATGTCTAAAGGTTTTGTAAAAATATCAGCTAATTGACTTAAGGTGTCTATATATTCTAGAACAATTTCACCTTTTATGACATGATCTCTAATGAAATGATGTCTAATTTCAATGTGTTTAGTTCTACAATGTTGGATGAGATTTTTAGTGCGACAAATAGCACTAGTATTGTCACACTTGATGGGAACAGTATCTACATCAATTCCATAGTCCTTAAGTTGTTGTTTCATCCATAAAACTTGAGCACAACAACTACCGGCAAAAATATATTCCGGTTCAGTGGTGGACAATGCAACACTAATTTGTTTCTTTGAAAACCATAAAATTAGCATGTTACCTAGAAATTGACAAATATAGGAGGTGCTTTTCCTATCTAATTTGCTACCTCCAAAATTCACATTCGAGAAACCATACAAGCTACATGATGAGTCTCTAGAATACCAAAGAGCTAAACTAGAAGTGTCCCTAAGGTATCTAAAGATTCTCTTAAAGGCTTGTAAATGCGATTCCTTAGGACAAGATTGATATCTAGCACACAAGCATACAATAAACATAATGTCGAGTCTACTTGCGGTAAGATAAAGCAAAGAATCAATCATTGACCTATATGATTTTAAATCAACACATTTACCTTTCTCATCTTTATCAAGCTTTGTAGAAGGGCTCATAGGAGTAGCTTGTGGTTTGAGAGTGTCCATCTCAAACTTCTTGAGCTTTTACTTTGTGTATTTAGCTTGATTTACGAAGATGCCATCATTTCTTTGCTTGATTTGGAGTCCCCAAAAAAAATTAGTTCTTCCATCATGCTCATCTCAAAGTCACCTTGCATTAGCTTAGAAAATTCGTGACAAAAAAGATCATTAGTAGAACAAAAAATAATATCATCGACATAAATTTGAACTACTAATAAATATTTGTTTTTTCTTTTAATAAAAAGTGTTGTGTCAACCTTCCCTTTATAAAAACGTTTTTCAATAAGAAAATTTGATAATCTTTCATACCAAGCTCTAGAAGCTTGTTTCAAACTATATAAAGCTTTTGGAAGTTTGAAAACATGGTTTGGAAATTTTAGATCTTCAAAACTGGGTGGTTGCTCAACATACACTTCTTCATTTATAAAACCATTTACAAAAGCACTTTTTAAATCCATTTGATATAATTTAAAATCATTAAAGCATGCAAAAGCTAAAAGAATTCTAATGACTTCCATCCTAGCTACGAGAGCATAAGTTTCATTATAATCTATTCCTTCCTCTTGAGTGTAACCTTGAGCAACAAGTCTAGCCTTGTTCCTCACTATGTTACCACTCTCATCTAACTTGTTCCTAAAAACCCATTTAGTATATATAGTAGATTTATCACTAGGTCTATCAGCTAAGGTCCATACTTTACTTCTCTAAAATTGATTTAACTCTTCTTACATGGACAATATCCAATATTCATCATTTAATACTTCTTTGATATTTTTAGGCTCAATGCATGAGATAAATGCAACATACTTACAAGTATTTCTAAGAAAGGATCTAGTAATTACCCATTGGGATGGATCTCCCAAAATCATACCATCCTTCATATAGTTGAACTCTCTTGGATGAGTGACTTCTCTTACCTCAATTGAAAGTTCTTCAAAAGAATCTTGTGTTTGTTCTTGAATTTTTTCATTTGATGATTGATCCTCTTGATCATTGTTAAAAAAAATTCCATTATCATCATCAATATCATCATCAACACAAGCAACCTTTCTAGGTGGAAGATTAGAGTCATAAAAAATAACATGTATAGACTATTCTACTACTAAATTTCTTTTTTTTAAAAATCGATAAGCTTTAGAATTTAAAGAATAACCAAGAAAAATTCCTTCATCGCTCTTTGCATCAAATTTACCAAGATTATCTTTGACATTATTTAAAACAAAACATTTGCATCCAAAGGGATGAAAATAGATAATGTTAGGCTTTTTATTTTTGAAAAGTTCATATGATTTTTCTTTAAAATATGCCTAATCATCACTTTATTAACAATATAACAAGAGGTGTTTGTGGCTTCCGCCGAAAAATATTTTGGTAATTTATTTTCACAAAGCATGGTTCTAGCCATTTCTTCTAAAGTTTTATTTTCCCTCTCAACAACTCCATTTTGTTTAGGGGTTTTAGGTGTAGAAAAATTATGGCTAATTCTATTTTAGTTGCAAAAAGTTTCAAAACCAAGATTTTGAAATTGGGTTCCATAGTCACTTCTAACATTAGTGATAGAGTAACCTTTTTCATTTTGACTTATTTTTGAAAATGTGATGAATTTTTCTAAAGCCTCAACTTTAGTACTTAAAAAAAGAACCTAAGTAAATCTAGAATAGTCATCAACAAGCACAAAAGTATATTGTCCACCCAAGCTAGTTGTCCTAATTGGACCAAACGTGTATATGTGAATTAGTTGAAAAACTCTACTAGTTGATACATCATTAATAGGTTTAAAGAAACCCTTTTATGTTTACCCTTAACACATGCATCACAAATTTTATCCACATCAAAATCAATTCTGGGTAACCTCTTACTAAGTCATTTTTAACTAATTTATGCAATATGCTCATGCTAGAATGTCCTAGTTTTCTATGCCATAACAAAGAGTTATTTTCATTTTTACCAACAAGGCATAAGTTAGAGTTATGCATATCATCTAAATGCACCATATATATATTTCTATCCTATGTCCTACAAGCACAATCTTATTAGTAGCAATTTCAATAACTTTACAACCTTTAGAATCAAATATGACATTGAAACCTTTATCACATAGTTGTCTAATACTTAAAATATTATGCTTAAAACCGTTGACATATAAGACATTTTCAATAATAATTGAAAAGTTTTTACCAATAGAGCCTATTCCTTCAATTTGTTTTGTAGAGTTGTCACCAAATGTAACTTCTCTTCCACTTTTTGGTTGAAATTGATATAGTGACTCTTGTCACCGGTCATTTGTCTTGAGCATCCACTATCGAGGTACCATAAGTTTTTCCTTGAATAATCCACCTCAAAGCAATACTCATTTTCCTGCAAACATAAAATTAAAGTTTGATTTTTGATACCCAAATTCTTTTGGGTCCATAAGCATTAGTTCCTATAATTTTAGTCCTTTAGGTATCCATTTTGAAATCAAGTTCTTATCTTGTGGAGTTATGAGTCCTTTAGGGACCCATATACTTTTAATGATTTTTCTCTTGTAAAAGTTTTGGGACCTCTATGTTTATAGAAATTAAAGTTATTTTTAACAAAGTTTTATTTTGAATTTTCTTCTTTTTCTAAAACTTTGTTAGAGTGAGCTTTTTTCACTCTTAAGCAACTCAAGTTCTTTCCATGATCATCATGAACTTTTGAAAGTAAATTATGCAAGTCATTTTCATTTTTCCAATTTGAAATATTTTTCTTATGTTTTGAATTCACGACTTCAAATTCCAAACCCAATTCATCATAAGCAGCTTGCAACTCATCAAAAGAATAAGAATTTGAAAATAGACGAGTTAGAAGTTACCTTAGAATTATCGATGGCCATGAGACACAAGTTGGATACTTCTTGAGTTTCTTTATCTGACGAGGGTTCATCACTCCAAGTAGCAACATTGACCTTGTGTTTTTTTTTGCTAGACCCCTTATTCCTCTATTGAGGACAATCAAACTTGATGTGTCCCAGTTTCTTGCACTCATAAAAAATGATGAGATCTTTCTCCTTGGTTGATTCAATTTTGAGTCCTTCCTTCTTTTGGAATTGTCTTCCTTTGTTGGACCTAATGAACCTCTTGAATCTTCTTGAAAATATTGCCATCACTTTATCATTATCATAATTACTAGAGTCTTCATCCTTCTCACAAGTTTTTTATTTGAAGGCAACTCCATTTTTTTTGGAGATTCTTTAATTTCTTGTGCATTGTGGTTGATCTTCATTTCATATGTCAACAAGGAACTGCTAAGCTCATCAATGGAGAGTAAGTTGAGATCCTTTGATTTTGCTATTATCATCACTTTAGCTTCCCAAGACGTTGGAAGACTATTCAACATCTTCTTCACCATCTCCTTGTTGGGATAGGTCTTCCCAAGGGCTTTGAGACCATTGATGATGTGGGTGAAGCGATCAGACATCTCATTTAATCCTTCTTCTGATTTTTCCTTAAACAACTCATACTCAAGGGTGAGAAGACTTATCTTGGACTCTTTGACTCTTCTTGTCCCTTCATGGGTGACTTCAAGCTTGTCTTCTATTTCTTTTGCATTGTCACACAAGGAGATTCTATTGTACTCATTTGCACCAAGAGCACAAAATAGACTGTGCATAGCTTTTGCACTTAATTGCACCTTCTTGATATTATTATCATCTCATTCAATCTCTTCCTTTGGGAAAATAATTCCTTCCACCCTCTTTATTGGAATGGATGACCCATTAGTAATTATCCTCCAAACTTCATAGTCGTTAGCTTGGATGAATAGCTTCATTCTTGTTCTCCAATATGACTAGTTGTTGACATTGAATAAATGAGGCCTTGTGGTGGAATGCCCTTTGCCCAATATGGTGGAACTTTACTCCAATTCCATGAAGCAAATTTCTTGACTTGTGGCTTCCATCTTGGATACCAATTGTTAGCTCAATGGGACAAACCAAAAATGCCAAGAGGGGGTGAATTGTCTTTTAAAAATTTTGGTGAAAGCAAAGACAAAAATGAAACAATGAACACAAAGAATTTAGAGTGGTTCAGCCCCAATTGCCTACTCCATTACCTTATCTTTCCACCACTAAAGATTTTCCCAAATTCATTAATTTGTTCAACCTTTAAGGACTAGGTTTAACCTTACAACTCCTTAATATTTCTACCTCAAATCTTAAGTTACAAACCCTTTCAAAGAGATACAAATAAGGAAATGAAGAAACAATCCTTACAAGATTAAGTTGTTTGCAAAATGAAGCTCAAATGCAATAAAATAGACTTGAGAAATAGAATAGAGATAAAGCTTACAAGTGTATGTAAGAAGAAGGAGAAAGTATTAAGCTCTAAGGTTGTTTGATTGATGATTTTTGCTTGAAAGTGCTTTTCTTGTTGTTGTAGGTCTTTGGAAGATTGTTTTTATACCCCGAAATAGATTTCCAACCGTTGAAGTTGTTGGCATAGTGAGTATGGCTATTGGGGATGTAAAATCAGAGCATTTATTTTACCTGCAACTGCGAGTATCAATACCAAAGAAAAGGGTATTGACAATTTTTGTAATAAATGCTAATTCAATAACTGTTGATATTTATTAATCGATACAAAGAAATGTTCTATCGATACATTTTGAAATAGGTATCGATATCAAATTGATACTTTGTAGGGTTTATAAGAATTAAAATGCTATTTTGGTATCGTTTTTAAGAAAGGTATCGATTATTTTCAGAAAGTATTGATACTAAAAAAATGGTATCGGTAATTTTTAGGGTTTCTAAAAACAGAATGCATGTTTGGTCTTAATTGTTCAAAAGGTATCGATAAATCCAAAAATATCTATACTTGGCTAACTAGTATCGATACTTTTTGTCCTAGGTCAATTTTGACTTGTTTGAAAATCATTTTGATGTGTTGAAATGATTTTAACTTGATTAAAATCATTTTCACTTGGTTAAAATAATTTTCACTTACTTTTAAAATTGTTTCAAAATTTTCTTAATGTAAATATTCAAAGTTTTATTTCTTAGACTTCAAATTGAAAAAATCATTTTGTCAATTTTAACTTATATTAAAAAACACTTCAATTTGTTAGATTAAAATCTTTTATCAGATAAACCTTGGTTTTAACATTTAGGTTTCAGTTCTGGGTTGGTTAGAATGGAATCGGTTGGTTCCGTAGTGAGAGACAAAGTGATTGTCGGTGATTGGCTAAAAGAGATTGAGAGACCATGTTTAGGAGATATATATATATATATATGAGAAGTGTTTTTCTGTAGGGGAATTTTTTCCCTTTTTCTTCATATTCTTCATTTTCTTCCTAAGTTTTCCCATATGACGAGAGAGTGTAACACCCCTAACCCATCTCCGTCGTCGAATTAGGGTTATAGAGTACTACGACACATATTGAAACGATTGACATCATAAAACCATTCATTTATTAATTTAAATAAAAAATTCAAATCTAAGTATCATTCATAGTATAAATACGATTACAGCCTTATATCAAGCTTACAAAGCCTAAAAATCATTTCGGGAACAATCAGAGATTTATTTGAAACAAAACAAAAAAACAGTAGAGAAACTTGAAAATAGGGGTCAAATGACCGTGTGACATAGCCCAAGCCGTGTCGCACAGGGACATGGTTGTGTGGACAAATCGTGTACAATTCAAAGTTTGGGTCACATGGTCGTGTCGCAGACCGTGTGCAAATTAAATTAGAGTCACATGGTTGTGTCACAGACTATGAGCTAGACTGTGTATGATTAAAAATAGAGTCACACGACCGTTTCGCCAAACCGTGTGGGTCAAACCTACACCAAAATGTAATAGTCCACACGACTGTGTGGTGTGACCCTGTATGGCACATAACCATCTGACAGCCCGTGTCCTAGGTGGTGTGCACCTAGAATAGCTTTCAAAATAAGCCAAACCAAATACCAAAAGTACTAGTAATTATCATTTTTCTATTATTTAACCAACCAACAAATTGGGGTGATTGATTAAAACTAAAATTAACTAAATTCATTAACTAAAGAACACAACAAAGAAGAAATTGGGAAAATAAACGATTAGAAACTAAAAAGCGAGACAATACCCAATAAAGAATCCACCTAGACTCCATCTGTCATTATCAATCTATATTACGCAATTTCTTCACTTAGTATCTTGATCCGTAGAAATCCCAAAATTATGCTAATATCTTTCTTCAAGACTAAAAGCAACTGACTATAGGTTGATTAATTGAAATTTCTTTCTAATTAAAACCCCTATTATAGCATTAAATCAATCTATGGATTCCCCCTCTTAGATTTGACTTTAATCTGGTAGATTTATGTCGTTCTATTTCTAGGATTGCATACAGCTCCACTAAATTATGCTAGATCTACTCTTAAACATGGTCTATTCCTCCTCTTATTCAAGCACATCAAACATGGATTAATAATCTAGAAATATTAAACCAATAATTAAGCACACAAAATTGAGAACAACAACAAAGTATTTATTGCGTAAAAATTGAAATCAAATAACATAATTCATCCTAGGGTTCATGATAGCAAATAAAAACATCCCAAAGACAGTATAACGACAAGAAATAAATAAACTCATAATTAACTTCAAAGAAATCAAAAGGATATCTTCAATCTTGATGGAAATCTTCTTTAGAGTCAACTTCAATGGTGTTTTTTGAGTTGTTTTCTTAAGTATTCTTTGAGACCCCCTCCTATCTTCTTATTTGTGTCATATATAGGTATCAGAATGCCCGAAAACCCCTAAAAATGGTGTTTTTCCATTATTCAAAGTATAATCTATGAAATCGACATGGCCTGCCACATGGCTAAGTGGCAACCCATGTGGCTCACATAGATGTGTGTGCAGGCTGTGTGGAATGGTCCAGCCCATGTGGCCCTTGTACGTTGCTCCAATTTTCTCATTTTTGCTCGTTTTTCTCTCCTTTTGCTCCCAAATGCTCTTTTAAGTATAAAAACATGAATTTAAAGGATTAAAAGCATAAAATTTACAATTAACATCAAATAATCACCCAAAAATACATTAAGAATGAGACTAGAACATGTTACTTTTAGCACCTATCAGTCTTAAACGTTTGAATCCTGATGCCATAACATCTTTTAGCTATGGTCTTACTCGTTTGAATCGTGATGCTAGAACATCTTTCAGCTATTGTCTTACTCGTTTGAATCGTGGTGCTAGAGCGTCTTTCAGCTATGGTCTTACTAGTTTTTCAACCAACGAACTCAAGCATCACATATATAGATAAGCATTAAATTGAAAAACAACTACTATTCAATTTAACTAAATTACGAACTTACCTAAACAAAAACAATTACAAAAACAAGGCCGACGACTATTCCATTGCCTTAGCTTTTCCACGATCTTTGTCTGATTGATTTATTTCTTGATCTAAACAATAAATTTTTTCCAATTATTCAATTCAAACATTCCAAATAATTAAACTCAAGCTTATAACCCTTTTCAATAAAAAAATACAAATTTACCCCAACATTTTACTCTTTATGCAATTTAGTCCTAAATCCAAAAACTTACAAAATAACCACATTCAAGTAAAAATACAACTAGCCGATTTCTATAAAGTCCTTATTCAGCCCACATTTATCAAAATTTCAAAATAATTCTAAGAAGTTTTACTCATTTAACAATTTAATCCTTTAACATTAGATTTACTAAAAATCACTTCATAAAATAGCCCTATTTATCAACAGTGCTAAATAATCTACCACAAAACTTCACAAACACTTCAAACATCTCAATGATGTAATCCAAAATGTTTAAAAAATTTATAAATTAACCCCCAGCTTAGCTAGATTAAGCTAAAACGATCACAAAAACATAAAAATCACTAAAAAAGGGCAAAAATTGCATACCATGCAAATGAATTGAACTTAGTCGATTGCCAAACTCCTCCAATGGTGTTTTTCTTCTTAGAAAATCGGTAGTGCCTAAGAACGGTGAATACTTCCTATTTTGTTTAATTTGTTTTACTTTTAATTATCTAATTACCTTTTTAACCATAAAAATCTTACTTAACCATTTACAAAACATTGTCTAGAATTGTCCACCAACTATCTATATGGTTTATTTACCATTTAAGTCATTAATTTACATTTCCATAGCCATTAAACACATTTATCTAATAGAAACTAACTTTTGTAGCTTTTAAAATTTAATCCTTTTACTTAATTAACTATCTAAACGTTAAAATTTCTTAACCAATTTTTTATACGACTCTACAATAACCCTATAAACATTAAATAAATAATAAAACACTAACTTACTTGTTGGAGTTGTGGTCCTGAAACCACTATTTTCGACACCACTGAAAATAGGTTGTTACAACTCTCCCCCCTAAAGAAATTTTCGTCTCCGAAAATCTTAATAGTGAATAGGTTCAGGTATTGCAATTTCATAACTTCTGCTGCTTCCTAGATAGCATCTTTGACCTCATGACGGTGCCAGAGAACCTTAACTAAAGCTATGCGTTTATTTTTCAAGTTTCTGATTTCTTGAGCCAAAATTCTAACCGGTTCCTCCCTATATGACAGGTTAGGCTATAATTCCACATCAACCAATGAAATCACATGTGAGGGGTCAAATCTATACCTTTTCAACATCGATACATGGAAAACATTATGAATTTTCTCTAATTCCAACGATAAAGCTAAATGATAAGCTATCGACCTAGTTCTCTCAAAAATTTCATACGGGCCAATGAAACACGGACTAAGCTTTCCTTTACGTCCAAGACAAAGTACTTTCTTCCAAGACGGTACTTTTAAAAACACTTTGTTGCCAACTTGAAACTCGATGTCTTTTCTTTTCAAATCAACGTACAATTTCTAGCGATCAGAAGCAATTTTTAAACAATCTAGTATCACCTTCACTTTTTCTTCAGTTTCGCGAATCAAATTAGTACGTGGTCATTTTTATATTTGACTGGTAACTATTGTTATAAAAAAACTCCACCAGTGGAAAAATTTTCTCCCAATTTCCTTCTAATTAAAGAATGCAACAACGAAGCATATCTTCGAGTATCTAAATCACTCTCTCAGACTGGTCATCTATCTGTGGATGAAACGTTGTGCTGAAGGTTAATTTAGTGCCCAAAGCTTCGTGTAACTTACCTCTGAATTTAGAGGTAAATCATGGATCCAGGTAAAAAATAATCGATAATGAAACCCCGATGAATCTAACAATCTCGGAAACCTATAACTCTACTAATCTTTCCAGTAAAAAATCAGTGTGAACAGGAATAAAATGTGCGAATTTGGTCAAATGGTCAAAAATAACCCAAATTGCGTCTTTCTTCCTTGGCGATAATGGTAACCCCAATACGAAGTCCATGGTAACTCATTCTCATTTCCATTTCGAAATCATAACAGGCTGTAATAAACCTAAAGGTAGTTGACGCTTGACTTTAACCTACTGAAAAATGAAACATTTTGATACAAAATCTAAGATTTCACATTTCATACCTGACCGGCAGTACATTTGTTTCAAATCACTATACATTTTATTACTACAAGGGTGAATCGAGTAACTGTTGCTGTGAGCTTCTCGCAAAATCTCTTGTTTAACTTCAGAATTCTTTAATACACACAATCTGTTTTGAGAATATAAGCTATCATAAGCACCAATGTGAAATTTAGTGTCTTGCACTTTTCCAATTTGCTCCAGTTTCATAACTAATCCAAGATTATTTTTCTAAGCCTCACGAATCTATTGTAAAAACATCAGTTTAGATTTTAACTCAGCTAAAATTGATCCATCATCAACCAACATCAAACGAGTATTCAAAGTTTTCAATTCCAACAATTATTCCCAATTCAGAGTATCTGCAACCACATTAGCTTTACCTGAGTAATAGTTGATGATTAAATCGTAACCTTTTTACAACTCCAACCATCTACAAGTTCCAAATCATGTGTCGGATAATTTTTCTCGTGCGGTTTTAACTGTCCAGAAGAATAAGCTACAACTTTGCCTTCCTACATTAAAACACAACCTAAACTGTTAAATGAAGCATCGCTGTATGCCACAAATTCTTTTCCGAACTCTGAGTGAGTCAACATAGAGGCTTTAGTTAATATCACTTTCAACTCATCGAAACTCTGTTGACGTTTATCAGACCAAACAAACTTCATCTTTTTGTAGCAACTTCATCAGTGGTAAAGCAATAATCGAAAATCTTTTAACAAAATGTCGAAAACATCCGGCTAGACCCAAAAAACTTTTTTATTTCAATGACATTTCTTGAAGGTCTCCAATTCAATATAGTTGAAATTTTACTCGGATCCACTCTTATACCATCCGCCGATACCATGTGACCTATTAAACGACTTCTCAAACCCAAAACTTGCATTTACTGAATTTCAAGAATAGTTGTTTATTGCGATATATTTGTAACACGATACTCGAATGTCAGGCATGCTCAATATCATCTCTCAAATAAATCAATATGTCGTCAATGAAAATAACAATAAACTTGTCTAAATACGACTGAAATATTCTATTCATCAAGTCCATAAATACAGCATGAGTGTTTATTAATCCAAACGACATAACTAAAAATTCAAAATGTCCCTACTTCGTCCTAAAATTTGTTTTCGATGTATTTGAATCTTTAACTCGAAGTTGATAATATCCAGAATGGAGATCAAATTTAGAAAATATTGTTGAACCTTTCAGCTGTTCAACTAAATCATCAATACAAGGCAATGAGTATTGTTCTTAATTGTAACTTTATTAAGCTGTCGATAAGTAATACACAAGCGCATTGAGCCTTCCTTTTTCTTAACAAATAACACAAGCGCACCCCAGGGAAAGATGCTGGGAGGAACAAATACTCTATCCGTGAAATCTAGCAACTATGCTTTTAATTATTTTAATTCAGCTAGAGCCATTCTATATGGAGCAATCGATACCGGAGAAGTTCTCGGTACTAATTTAATAGCAAACTCAACCTCTCTGACTAGCGATAACTTTGGCAACTCTTTTGGAAACACATCCGCAAAATCACAAACAGTTGGAACTAATTCCAACTTCAATCCTAAAGCCATGTTATCTAAAATATATGCTAAATACCCCTCTCATATTTTTCATACAAGTTTCTGAGCTGACAAAGAAGAAATAATATTGGTGGCTCTATCTAATCTGTCTGATTCAACGTTGACTGTTTCACCATTCTAACCTCTTAAGGTAATCTATTTTCGTCTGCAATTCACGACTGCATCATGCAAGGCTATTCGATCCATGTCGAGAATACCATCAAATTCGTTAAATGGTAACAACATACTTACATAGCCATAAAGGTTTCCCAAATGACCAAAAAACATTTATAATCAAAACCTTAAGCCAAAGGTACTAAACATATTGACATAACCACAAAGATTTCCCAAATCAACATTCAAACATTATCAACATGAACAAAATAACCAAAAAGCGGGTACATGTCATTTATAACCAACATCAAAATGACCAATTCTTCTACCGTGATCAAGTTTGGATAGTGTGTATGTGCTACGATTTGATTCCAGTCGATTGAGCTTTCTAATGATCTATAAGAAAATAAAAAAAAACTAACGTAAGTAACTAATGCTTAGTAAACTCGTACAAATGTAAACATATCTTACCAAGCAATAATCAATTTATGCACAAATTATAATAAGCTCATGTAACCATATAATTCCTAAACACACTACAATTTCCACAAGTTAGTAAATTTCTATACATATGAAACATATAATCACACCATGTCATTTAACATTCATCAACAACCTATGCAAATCAAAACATTCATCTCATGTTCATAACATATGATTCATACTTCACCCAAGACATGACGTCTTTCAACTATGGTCTTATTCACTTTCTGTCATGTTACCATAGTGTCTTTCAACCATGGTCTTCCACATTTGAATCGTGATACCATAACGTCTTTCAGTTATGGTCTTCCTCATTTGAGTCGTGATGCCATAGCGTCTTTCAACTATGGTCTTACTTATTTTTCAACCAACGAATTCAATCATCAGATATATAGATAAGCATTAAATCGCAAAAAAAATGAATATTCAATTGAACTAATTTACAAACTTACCTAAATAAAAACAATTACAGAAACAAGGTCGACGATTATTTTGCTACTTTAGCTTTTCCACAATCTTTGTCTAACTGATCTATTTCTTAATCTAAACAATAAATTTTATTCAATTATTCAATCCAAACATTTCAAATAATTAAACTTAAGCTTATAACCCTTTTAATAAAAATTACAAAATTACCCCCAATGTTTTACTCTTTATGCAATTTAGTCCTAAATCCTAAACTTACGAATTAACCACATTCAAGTAAAAATACAACTAGCCGATTTCTATATAGTCCTTATTCAGCCCAAATTTATCAAAATTTCAAAATAATTCTAAGAAGTTTTACTCATTTAACAATTTAATCCTTTAACATTAGATTTATTAAAATCACTTCACAAAATAGCCCTATTTATGAACAGTGCTAAATAATCTACCACAAAAATTCACAAACACTTCAAGCATCTCAATGATATGATCCAAATTTTTTAAAAAATTTACAAATTAACCCCCAGGTTAGCTAGACTAAGCTAAAACGATCACAAAAACATAAAAATCACTAAAAACGGGCAAAAATTGCATACCATGAAAGTGGATTGAACTTAGCTGAATCTCGAACTCCTCCAATGGTGTTTTTCTTCTTAGAAAATTGGTAGTGCCTAAGGAAGGTGACAACTTCGTATTCTGTTTAATTTGTTTTAGTTTTAATTATATAATTACATTTTTAACCTTAAAAATCTTACTTAACCATTTACAAAATATTGTCCAGAATTGTCCACGAACTATATATATGGTTTATTTACCATTTAAGTCCATTAATTTTCATTTTCATAGCCATTTAACACATTTAACTAATAGAAACTAATTTTTGTAAGTTCTATAATTTAGTCCTTTTTAATTAATTAACTATCTAAACGTTAAAATTTCTTAACCAAATTTTAAGACGACTCGACAAAAACCCTATAAACATTAAATAAATAATAAAATACTGATTCATTTGTCAAAATTTTTTTCTCGAAACCATTATTTTCGAAACCACTAAAAGCTCTGCATGACGAGTTCGAACTAAAGTGTGATGTCTGACAATGGAGAATTTCATAATCGGTAAGATTTTTAACCTTTTTGCCTTCATGGATTTGTGGAAAGAGAAAAGAGTTAAGGATTTCTTGAAAAATATTGAAAGGATTCTGCACGTTGTCATATATTGGTTTCTAAAGTATAGATAATTTACGGTTTATTTTGTAATATGATTTTCATGCTTAGTTTCTAGGATGAATGAGACTGTTGTCTGGAAAAGCTAAGCTGTCGAGAATGTAGGACTTCAAGTGAGATTCTGCACACCACCTTGGGAGTTTATTGTTGTGTTGGAATGTCCTATTTGTATACTTATTGTTACTTCAATCCTAAGTTCAAAGTTGCGTGTAATTACGAATAATGAGTAGGCTAAGTATGCATTAGGTTGTGGAAAATACAAATGCTTGCAAGTTTGCTCTTAGCATGCAAGATGTGGTGAGTACTATCGTATTGATATATATGATACTATATGTAATAGAAATAAGTG
Source organism: Gossypium raimondii (assembly GCF_025698545.1). Taxonomy (NCBI): domain Eukaryota; kingdom Viridiplantae; phylum Streptophyta; class Magnoliopsida; order Malvales; family Malvaceae; genus Gossypium; species Gossypium raimondii. The sequence goes on from NC_068565.1 coordinate 23,539,543, forward strand.
TATTGTAATTGTGTAAATCATATTTTTTTTATTGTATATAGAATATGGAGGGAGCTTCCTTGACTGGGTAGATGGAGATAAGAATACTTGGCATATTGGAGGAATAGGTGGATTGAAATAGGAATTCAAGGAAGATTGGGTGGCATCGCAGAATGTTATCAACTGGCTCATAAAAATGACACCACAACAATGATTAAGGACTAGTCCTTCGGGGTGACACTGTGACGATGGTTTATAGGTCCTATAGGGCAACACAGTGACGACGATCTACAAGCTATATGGGGTGACACCGTGACAATAGTACATAGGCTACACGGAGCAACACCTCGAAGAGGTTTAAAGACTCTCAAAGTTAGTAAACACGGGATGGTCCATCGAGACAGTAAACACGGGAGAGTCTGATAAGACAATAAACATGGGATTACATTGTGTAAGACTATAGCTCGACTATAGAAACATATGAAGTTTGTTGGGACACATTAAACATGGGGTATACAATGGAAAACTATAGAAGGAATTTGGCGTCAAATAAAATTCGCCAAGATGGTGAACCAGGAAACTGACAAGACAAATAAAGTAGGATTATTGTACGACTCATACTAAGAGTACTTCAGATGGATGATTACGATGTAGGTAAGTGGGAAGGTAAGATAATTCACCAACTATTAAGTGGAAAATAGCTAGTAAAAGTATTAGAAGATGTGGGTAAGTGTGCTGATAAGGCAATCCGCCAAATTCGGCAAAAAGAGGATCTGGACATGTATGTGGTCTTCTCAAGGAAAAGGAAATAGAAGGGTACTTTATTCTAGGTAAGGGGTATCCATCATTATTAATTCACTAAAGGTGAGCGAGTAATAAAACATTAAGTATAATAAGTGAGTCAACAGGGCAGAATCTAAGCTGAACAGTTAGAGCGATAAGTCCACTAATAATCTATTGAAAAGAGGTTGTCAGAGTAGGACTGTGTGAAACTACCAATGGTGGGGATGACTAGAGATTATTAGGCAAGAATAGACAATCGAGAATAGTCAATAAAGTGGAGCATCCCAAGGAAGTTGGCTTTAGGAGAGTAAGCACTCTGGGAGTTAAAATGCGAATGCTCTGCCAAGAAAAAGGGGTGCCAGCACATTCAACCAACTAACTGATTGAGTCTGTATTCATGGATGATAAAAAGAGACCTTATCCAAAAAAAATGGATCATGCATAGGTAAGTTAGAAGCATATTTCTGCTGATTTAATGGGATAAAACTATATGAAGACCGGAGTGGATTAAAGGGATCAAGGAAGTGATAAGCAACTCTGGCAAAATCTCGATTAAAACACTAATAAGTTTCCAAAATTGTTGTGACATTTACAGGAAATTTGAATTGAGGCATACCCTAACAAGCTCAAGGGAGGAACCGAAGAACGACAAACATGGTTGAAACCTAGAAGAAAGTATTGTTTAAAACATGGTTATGGTGGGTGGTGTTACATTTGTGCATAAAATCTTATTTTACCTAATTTTTAAAAGGTTTTCTATGAATACCATTGTGTAGGATCTCACTAAGTTCTCCTGAACTTATAAAGTTTACAACTTGTATGTAAGGTAGATGATGACTTGAGGATTGAATGGAGGGACCAGGCCAGACATCGCCAGATTCTAGTGAGGACGCAATAGTTGTTTCATGTATATAAAGGGGCACCCTTAGGGGCCATGCCGTAGGGATTAAGTTGAATATGTCTATATTAGAGTTTTAATTATAAATTTGTAAATAAATATTAGAATTATTAAAATATCAAAGTTGTAAGAATTTACAACTCGTATGATATGAGTTTTAGTAGAAGTTAAATTTTTAAACTTGAGATTTGTTAAAGCATGTAATTGATTTAGATTATAAAATTTGTTAAGATATTCGAGTTGATTGTGACATTTGATATCCAGACCTGGCGATCGGGTTAGGTGTTACAAATTTAGTGGTATCAGAGCTTCAATTTAGCCGGTCTTTTGGATATAGAAAGTTATGGAATAGCCCCCATATGCATGTTACATTAGATTCGGCTTAGTTCTTTTGGTTGTTATAAGATAATAAACGTGACGAGTTTAAGTATAGGTTGGCGAATCCTTTGCAAGATTAGTGTTAATTTTGTTGGCGGATAATAGAAAGAATGGTGAGTAAAGTGGGAATAAAAGATAAGAAAGATAAAAGAAAAGAATTCTCATTAATCAGAAACCAATACAAGCACAATGATGACCAAGCAATGTCCCCAGTCGAAGGATTAGTCATCTCCGCTGTGTCTACCTCTCCCTCATCATTGGCTTCCTCAATAGGCGCATGAGTGGTTGGCTTAGGTTTTAGAGGGTAGATGAGGTTATTAGATTCCCTCCACCTCTTTTGGAATTCTTTCCATTTATCCCTAGAGGGATTCATCACATCAAAGCCCAGATCAGAGTTAGTGAACTGGCACAGGTAGCTGAATTTCACTTGACTCACGTCAAAAGGGTCCACCAAAAATTAGGCATGCAGGTTGTGGTTGGACCTTAGTTTGGGAATATAGTTTACAATCCCAATCGTGGTTTCTAACTTGTATTACTCCAGGGATTAGTTGTTCTCCTTCTGAACCCTTTCAATGTTCGCCAAGCTACGTTCTTCCAAGGACATGATTTGGCTCTCCAGTTGGCGCACCCTATCTTCAGATTCCATCTTTAGAGAATTGTACTTAGATTCCCAATTGGAGAAAGGCTCAACAAACTCTTAAATTTTGCGGGTTGAATCCTCCTGTACCTAGTGGAGTTGGTCCAGTTCTTTATCTCAAGAAGCTAGGGTCGCCTCCAACTGAGCCCGTCTAGCTTCACTTCCACAACATTGCTCACAGAAGGCCCAACCTAGCAAACCACATTCCTCTTTAATGATATGGTAGGAGTCCATCAATTCCAGGAGAGATGGTTTGTGAACTTCTGTAGAGGAGGGGAGAGTATATTATTTTAGTTCCTGAGGAAAGCCCCTTCCCCATCGTCAGCTAATTTCAGTTAAAGAGAAGGGATGCTGACTCGTAGCAAAGAGGTACCACCATGGGAATAAATTCAATGTCGTACCAGAAGAAGGGGGAATCTACCTTGTGCCAGCAGGGGTGGGCATTAATGTAGAAGGGGAAGTAAGTGGTATTGGCTCCTCAAGTGGACTCTAAGCTAGGGTAGCTACGTCAATTAGAGTGATAAGCTTCGTCTAAGCCTCAAGGTAAGAAGAGAGGACATATGGAGTAATCTCTTTTACAGAACTGATTTGTCTCTTACATCGTTTACGGTGAACCAGCCTACTATGACTTATCTCCGCAGTATTTTGAGAGTCCCATTTCAACCCTGAGCCTTTTGTAGCTACTACTCCCTGGCTGTGCCCTCGGGTCTACCTCAATGCATCCACGTCCATGCTACTTGATTTTTTTTTGGAGTGAAAAATTGGACTGAACCAGTAACAGAAGAGTTAGGGTTAGCCATACAAGGAACCTAACGTCTAATAAAGAACTCACCAGTAACCATTATTGGTGGGGTAGACTCTCAGCCCACTCGCTGCCTGTAGATGGGGTAGGAGAAGTGTAGGGCTTCATCCTTCCTCCCAACTAACACTGCTACACAATCGTCAGTTGCATTGTAAGGCCACACCTTTTTCACGAAATTTACTCCTTAAGGAATAACACCAGCAACAATGTTTGTGGGCATGTAGCTATTCGGGCTCAGATTCTCCAGAAAAAAATGGAAAACATGTTTGATATTGATGAGCTTTTCCAACACCAATGAGCGACTTGATTTAAAATGATTAAACTATTCCTCTGCCAGCTCGTTATCCAGTGGTTGTTTGTGAGTGCAGACAAACTTGGGAGGAATGAAGCATTGTGTTTGGAACCTAAACCCATTCCTTAACTTGCTCATCACCTAAATGTATTTACTTCTATTAAGATAAAGATTAGAGGTCTAGTTCCTGACTATGGGCTCACAACCTTGGAGAGTACTAAAATGTGCCGTCCCGGAATTAGTTCATCGAGAAGTCAATTAATAAATCAACTAGAAAACACCAAGGATGGGTGGCTTATTCTTCAAGTTGCAATTGATAAAGTAAGCAATTAAAGTCCACCAAGACAAGTTGATGAGTTGTACCGGCGTGATTTTATACTCATTGGGAACGACACGGAAGAGAGGATGAAGTGGTAGATGAAAACTAGCTTCGAACAAATAATGGGAAGAATAATGTCGTTGGAGTTTTCACTCAGTCGAAACTCGCCTTGTACCAAGTTGAATTCATAAGCAGATTTAGATAGTTAGACCCCTTTGACCCCTGGATACTTAGGGTCTTTACTAGGGTGTTTATCTCATGGTTATCGGACTTGGCCCCGTCACCCTCTGTAGTGCCCCTTCGACTCCTACTACAACCACTGCGGTTACTTCTACCCTTGAGATGATTGTGTTTAACACTAACCATTTGGAGAAAAATGAAAAGATAAGAGGGAAGATTCAATGAGTTACCTGGAAAATGTAGAGAAGTGGTTGAAGGAAGAAATGATGCAAGAACCAGACAAGGAATTTGGAGAAAGAAGATGGAGAGAAATTAGGGATTCGGAAGAAAAATTGGTCGACAAGAAGTTGGAAAGTGGTTTTAGATGAAGTGCCTCTTTTCCTTGCGCCTCGATTTAAATAACCAAGCATCCAAAGGAAGTTTAAGATTTAATTTGAAATACATGATTCAAATTCTCAAATCCGTATTTGACATCTATTAGAGACGGAAAGGGTTTCACTTAAACCCCTCAACAACCAAAAATGCAGGAATGTTCACCTTAAATAGTCATTTATTGTGTGCCTGCGAAGTAGTATTCATCAAACAGAAGCCATTCACCAACATCAGGTTGAGCAGATGCTTGGTTCAAGGTATAGGACAAGGATCTGCCAGGATAGACATAAGGTTACCCTTATACAGCTAACCACCTTATATGGACATTATCAAACCCGTTGTTTAAGCGAAAGAATATTAGAATGAATCTTTAAATTATAAGTCAACCCCAAGGCATTCAGAATGAATAAAGGCATCCACCTCTAGGATATGAAGAGGATTATCAAGGGAAGTGAAATACTCGGAGTCTGGCTCTAAGATTAAGTGCGAGAGTAAATTTCAAGGATGAAATTTTCTTTTAGGGTTTGGGAGTGATCGGTTGTTTGACGTCACAGCAATAATGTGCAAGCGTACACTATCGATGCAAGCATAGTAGACAGATGTGAGTCTGTCGAATATCAATCCCACAGGGATGGTTGTCTTTTGTCTATTAAGGTCAATGCAATAACTAGATAGAAATGAGATAAATTGTAAGGATAGTTGTCAGAGAAATAACTTGAAAATAATAAAATAAAATATGATAATGATAAACTGGGATCCTTAACATGAATCTTCAGTAGAATACTAAGTGCTCACAGGGTATAAAAGGATAGGTGATTGCCGAGGCAATAAATTTCAATGTATATCATACCAAGCGTCATTCCTCTATTTAATCTAAGACTTAAACATGCATATTAACCGTACCTTCCGATGATGGCAATATGACACTATTCAAAACAAGTGGACTAAATTTCTCTAATCCTCACGCAACTTCCGTGTAATGCTTGTTGGCTATAACTGTCACTACACTTTCCAGTGTCAATGTCTGCAGTAACACTTCCGTGTTAAGAAACATTCAAACCCCAAGATTAAACAATAAAAGGAGGACTGAATAAGGTAACATTTAACCAAGAATTCATGTGTACTTCCATACAAACAAAAAACAAAGAGTAATCACAACATTTAGAAAGAAATAAGAAAGAATTGAGTGGAGAATACTATTCCTAGAAAACTCGACTAAATCTCTCTATTCCCTCTTATCTCACACTTAGCTCTCATCGTCAGAAGCTAATCTGCATCAGTTTTCACGTTGGCTCATCTGTGAGAGGCTTAAGCTACTATAGCCGCAAGCATTTAGGTGGAATGAAGAAGATGATGGTCAAGAAAAAAGCTCTTCTCTCCCTATTTTTCTTCTCACGCCAACCTTTTTATGTCCTCCTCCAATAGTACAGGTGTCCTTTCCTTAGAATTAATCTATCCTTGTACGTACAGATTAGTTATACCAGACTAGATAGCTTACGCATGTTTAGCTCTTATCTGGACAACTCTCAAGTGCGGCGACAATTTTGGACGTAATCTGGAATTAACTCATGCAGCGACATTAATGCAAAAAGATAGTAAAATTAAGGATAAAATAGGCTAGGATTCACTAAGTTATAAAATGCAATTTACTAAATAGAAAATGCTATAATATATGCTAAGGATAACTAAATGGGAACATTTTAACCAATAAGTAAAGAGGA